>NC_091561.1:36680193-36722318 GCF_042767895.1 Penaeus vannamei
GAATGCTAATTGGATAAGGAAATGATGTAGAGCAAATCGTCAGGGTCACGAACTTGTTGATTGGGTGTCATTTGAAATACGAATAGATAAATTTTTTGAGTAAAACATACCAGATAACCTAAAGTAATCATCAGTGACTGGAAATTATAAATCTTTCTACTTGATTCCCATTTTATTCAATTGGAATAAATGGAATCAGAAAAACATGTTGATTCCTCCTGCATTTCGTCTATCTTATTTTTGTTTTGATTGGTTTGTTTACTATTTTCTTTCGCCTTTTATATCTACTTTCCCTTGTTTATTTCCTCCTTTTTACAATTTATGTGTAACAGTAATATATATAAACAACAATGAAAGAAATCCGAAAAAACGCTGCACATAATCATGTCATCTCTCGCTTCGTCATTTCTCAGCCAATAATGACAAGAAAACTATTCTAACGCTTACATAAAACACTTATCATAATTTTCAAAGCTAAATTTATCTTTAAATATGAAAAACAAAAAAACAAAAAGGGTATTTGGAACAGGGGCTACGTGTGAAGCCTTAACACTTGCCTTCATGGGATTCGATCCCATGCCTGTTCGTCACGAAGTAGAGACGATACCACTGGACCACGGAGGTCCTTGAATAAATGAGAGGATCTTGTAAATTTGAATGTTTCATTACTCTACTTACTGTCTAAGGTGTTTTAAGCTGAACATTTATGTTAGGAAATCGTATTGTATATTAGATAGGCCTGTTTTTATTATAAAACAGGAGGTCATCGGTATCACAGGTTTATTTCATCATCAACTCAAAAACAGATATTTGCTATTCTTTCGTATAACTTTTACAATGAATTTTTTATCGTTAAATAAACAAATTTTGTTCACAGTTATTTCCAGTGGAATGTGCTTAACAAAATACATTACCCTATGTACTTTAGCAAATATTGTAACGAAACTTATTACAAATATCACAAACCTCAGAGTTTTCTATTCTATGCCGTTTCGTAATTTTTTTCACTTATCCCTTCTTTCTCTCTTTCTCACCCTACCTCCCTTTCCCCTCTCTCCTCTTTCTTTCTTGCTCTTTCAATCATATGCAACTTACTGCATTCGAGACAGGTCTGTTTTCAATTATAGTAATATTAGTACAATAATGAAAAACTTGAGTTACTTATCTACCCAACCTCCTCCCCCTTTCTCTATCTATCTCTTAATTTTACTCTCTTGTTTTTTCATTCTATCACTTCCTCTCTCTCTCTCTCTCTCTCTCTCTCTCTCTATCTATCTATCTATCTATCTCTATCTCTCTTTCTCTCTCTCTCTCTCTCTCTCTCTCTCTCCGATCACTCCCTTCTTTCTGTCTCTCCCATCTTCCCCCCCCCGCCCCACTTTCTCTCTCTCTTTATCTCCCTTCCTCCCTCCCTCACCTCGTCTCTCTCTCTCTCTCATACGCAACTTTCAAGGTCTTCTTGTAGCAGGTCAGCAATATCACAATATTTAGTCTATTATCTTTTTATAGTTATATCTTATTGTTTTTATTTGTATCATCAAAGCTATCTTTTTTATTATTATTATCAATATCATTATCATCATTGTTATCATTATAAATTATATTATAATCATTATTATCTTATAAATGGGATTATTATTATTATCAGTATCACTGGTATTATCATTATTATTGTTAACATCATTATTATAATTATTGTTATTATCATTATTATTACTATTATTGTTATTGTTGTTATAATAATGATCATCATTGTTACTATTATTATTATTATTATTACCATTAAAAATTTAATCATTTTTACCATTGTTATTAATTCATTATTGTTATTAACATTATTATCATTGTTATGATTATGTTTATTTTTTATCATTATTATTATTTTTTGTTATTATTTTTATAGCTATTGAATATGATTTTGTTATTATTATTATTCATATATCATAGCCATTATCATCATCGTTGACATTATCATTTTTATCATTATTTTCATTCTTACTTTTAACATCAACAACATTAACATCATCGTCTATATTACTATATTTACTAGTATCATGTAACCATAACTATTACTACAACTCTTATCATTACACGTTACTATGTTATTACTATTACCATTTTTGTTATTGTTGTTATTATCATTACTATTATTATTAACACTGTTGATCAAGTCAGTACTTAGCTATTGTCTGTCTTGCATGCCACATTTCTGCGAAGAAAAGCTAGCAATTATCATGTACAACTTTTGAAATAGTTTATTGGTGCAAAAAGTTATCAGTATTATAATGTTTATTCTATTATCCTTATTTCTAACTATATTTTGTTCATTTACCTACCCCCCGCCCCAATAAATTTTAAATCAAGTATGTTATATGGTTTTGGGCACATCCATAGCTGAATATATCAGTAAAAGTTCATGTTACTTATTAACACTTATTTATTAAGATTCAATATGTTGGTAATATAAGCATATATAAGTATAGAATGCCGTAAGCTTAATATACATCTGTAAGTATAACTACTGCCTTTAAAATGGTTGGAGATATTACTACATGTTCACACATTTAGGATCGCTGGCTCAGGCTAAGACTGACTTTAAGGTCGCACACAAAAACGTTTGGGAAACACTGATATATATCCTTCGTTGTGTTTAGAAAATGAATGCCGTTAGCAGTTACTTCCAATGAAAGGTGTTCAGTATAATATATTGGTATGTACAATTTAGTAAACATCATAGTTATCAAATTCTATTTTAAACTGCTATATATCTCAGAGTTCTCCTGTTCTGTATCATTCAGTGTCTTTTTTTTCTCTCTCTCCATTCTTATGTGTATTATTCGGTAGAATCAGTGTTAAATAATTAATCATTTCAAATTATACGCAATTGTGAATAAATTGTTTTTATTATCATTATTATTATTATTATTGTGATTATTGATATCATCATTATTATTATTATTGCTAACATTGTCATTATTCTATTCTTATTATCATTATCATTTTATGATTATTATCATTATCATTATCTTTATTGTCATCGTCATAAGTTAGTGCTAGAAATGGTAATATAAATAACAGTACGAAAGTGTTACAAAAATAGATTAAAAAAAGAAAAGAAAAAAGGAAAGGATAACGTCGAACACATCTTTCAAAGGTCCGAATTGGTGCTTGGGCGCCACCAGATATCTGAAATATAATCAGACAATTGTAGTAAAAACTATACCTGAAAGATTAAAAGTAATAATGCAGTGAATGAAAACTATAAATCTTTATACTTGATCCCTTCTTTATTAAACCGGAAACACCTGGAATAAAAAAAAAAAAAAAAAAAAAAAATGTTGCTTCCTTTTCGATTTCGTTCATGTTTTTATTTTCAATAATTTCTTGTTTTCTCTTTTCCTTCGGTTATCAAATCCACATTTCCTTACCAACTTCCCCCAAATTTTACAAAATATTTGCATTAAAGAGGTAAATGTAAACAACAATGAGAGAGAAAAAAAACGCTGTCAAAATCACAGTATCCCTTGCCTCGTTAGTTCCGAGACGATAATGACAAGAAAATCCTTATGTTTGTAGAAAGCATTACATATAGTTAAAAAAAAAAATCTAACCAGAATAATTAGAGAAATACATTTCTTTTTCTTTCACTCATTCTCTCTCTCGCTCGCTCGTTTTCTTTCACTCACTCACTCTCTCTCTTTTCCTAGGTCTTTCTCTCTCTCTCTCTCCTCCACCTCTCCTTCTTTCTTTCTCTCCTTTCCTCCCACCCAACCTCCTCTCCTCCCTCGTCCACCCTCTCTCTTACTTTCTTTCTCTATCTCTTATCCTCTATGTATCTCTCCTCTTTTTTCTTTCTTGCTTTCATTCGTTCACCCCCCCCCCTTTCTCTCTCTCTCTCTTTCTTTCTTTTTTTCACTCACTAGGTCACTCCCTCACTCACTCTCCACTCCCCTTCTTTCTCTGTCTATCCCCCACTTTCTCTCTCTCTTTCTCTGCTTCCCTCTCTCTCTCTTTCTACCTTCATCCTCCCCCCGCCCTCTCTCTTCCTCTCCCTTCCTCCCTCCCACTCCTTCCCTTCTTCCTCTCTCTCTCTCTTGCTTTTCTTTCATTCCCTCTCTCCTATATACCTATCTGTCTTTATCTCTCTTTTTCTTTCTCTTCCTCTTACTTTCGTACTTTCTCTCTATCCGTCTCTCCCTCTCTCTCTCTCTGTTACTCCTTTTTTATCTACGTCTCCCTCCCTCTTTTCTCTTTCTCTCCCTTCCTCCCTCCCATCATCATCCCCCTCTCTATTACACTCTCTTTGTCTATATCTCTAATTCTTTCTTTTGATTTCATTCATTCATTCAACCCCCCCTCCCTTTCTCTTTCCCTTATTTCTTTCTTTCTATTTCATTCACTCACACTCTCCCCTCCTTCATCTCTCTCACTCTTACTCTCTCGCTATAATTTTCCATTTCTCCTGTCTATCTGTCTTTTATTTTCTTATTATCTCCCTCTTTCTCCGACTCTCCCTGTTTGTGTAAGTTTAGTGTATTTTCTCTCTTTCTCTCTATCTGTTTGTGTGTGTTTGTTTTTTTTTCTTTCTTGCTCGCGCTATCGGCAGTGGTGCTCAAGAAGGTGGGGCAGTCTTTCTCCTCTTCCTCATTCATAAATGCTTTTTCATACTCATAATTTCCACATTAAGTACTATAAACGTACATGTCAGTTATGGTGTAATTGTTATTATGGTGTAGAACGCATTAAAATACCAACGAATGATTAAAAAAAAAATACTTTTCTGGTGCAGTCACCTTTTACACAAGATATTTTGTTCAAGATTTTCTTAAAGTATCGGCGATGCATGTGTTAATATCGATATTTTTTTTACGTGTGTCCGAATCGATTTATTCAATTCTAAAGTATTAGAATATCTATATGGATACATATTACAGTGTATGGAAGGGGTCATAACAAATTTAAAGATTATTATATCTAATAATAAAAGTTTAATGTATATAATATTGTACTGAGTACTAGGGATACTGCTGTAACAAAATATCAAATGTGCAATCATTAGTTTATTCTTTCCTATTTTCTTCCTTGTTCTGTTAGGGTAGAATGGTAGGCCGGTGAACCATTCAGAAAATAAAATCATAAATATCCTTTAAACACAACTGCCATTTCAGTTACTCAAAAGAGAATATGAATCGGGGGAAACACTGAACGAAGACAAGAGGGAATCAGGAGAGAAATTTGATAATGATCTGTTTATTTTATGATAACTCACTCTGAGGGCGAAAGCAATAATGGATAATTACTGTTTTGTTTGATATTGAAAGACTTTGACATAATTCGCTCTGTTAGATTGTGAAATTAGCATGATCATTCAATCACGCCAATCCGAGATATTTTTTTCAGATGTTATTGTTTTACTTAGCTTCAAACATATTATATCTGCTTTTCCCTTCTGATAATAGCTAGAAATATAATTCATGATATAAATAACAGTATGAAAATATTCAGAATGCTAATTGGATAAGGAAATGATGTAGAACAAATCGTCAGGGTCACGAACTAGTTGATTGGGTGTCATTTGAAATACGAATAGATAAATTTTATGAGTAAAACATACCAGATAACTTAAAGTAATCATCAGTGACTGGAAATTATAAATCTTTCTACTTGATTCCCACTTTATTCAATTGGAAATAAATGGAATCAGAAAAAAATGTTGATTCCTCCTGTATTTCGTCCATCTTATTTTTGTTTTGATTGGTTTGTTTAGTATTTTCTTTCGCCTTTTATATCTACTTTTCCTTGCTTATTTCCTCCTTTTTTTTACAATTTATGTGTAACAGTAATATATATAAACAACAATGAAAGAAATCAGAAAAAACGCTGCACATAATCATGTCATCTCTCGCTTCGTCATTTCTCAGGCAATAATGACAAGAAAACTATTGTAACGCTTGTATAAAAGATTTAACCTAACTTTCAAAACTAGAATTATCTTTAAATATGAAAAAACAAAGCAAAATGGGTATTTGGAACAGGGGCTGCGTGTGAAGCCTTAACACTTGCCTTCATGGGATTCGATCCCATGCCTGTTCGTCACGAAGTAGAGACGATACCACTGGACCACGGAGGTCCTTGAATAAATGGGAGGATCTTGTAAATTTGAATGTTTTATTACTCTATTTACTGTCTCAGGTATTTTAAGCTGAACATTTATGTTAGGAAGTCATGTTGTATTTTAGATAGGCCTGTTTTTATTATAAAACAGGAGGTCATCAGTATCACAGGTTTTATATTATCATCAACTCAACAGCAATTTTATATTATTCTTTCGTATAAATTTTACAATGAATATTTAATTGTTTAATAAACGTTTTGTTCACAGTTATTTCCAGTGGACTGTACTTAACAAAATACATTACCCTATGTACTTTAGCAAATATTATGACGAAACTTACTGCAAATATCACAAACCTCAGAGTTTTCTATTCTATGCTGTTTCGTAATTTTTTCACTTATCCCTTCTTTCTCTTTCTCCCTCTACCTCCCTTTCCCCCCATTTTCCATCTCTCCCCTTTCTTTCTTGCTCTTTCAACCATATGCAACTTACTGCATTCAAGACTTGTATGAAAAACGTAATGAGTTTTTTCATTCTATCTTTCACTCTCTCTCTTCTCCTCTCCTTCTCTCCGATCACTCCCTTCTTTCCTTTTCTCCCATCCCCCCCTCTCTCTCTTTATCTCCCTTCCTCCTTCCCTCCCTTCTCTTTCTCTCTTTCACTCACACGCAACTTTTAAGGTGTTCTTGTTGCAGGAGGTCATCAGTATCACAATTTTTAGCCTATTATCTTAGAATATATGGTTATTACTTATTGCTTATATTTTTATCATCAAATCTATCATTATTATCATTATTGTTATTAGCATTATTATTGCTATTATAATCATTATTTCATGAATGGGACTATCATTATTAGTATTACTGTCATTATTATTATTATTATTATTAACATCATCATTATTATAATTATTGTTATTATTATTATTATTACTATTATTGTTGTTATAATCATCATTATTACTATTATTATCCTTGCTATTATTTCATCATTACTATTGCCATATTATCATTGTTATGATTGTTTATCTTTTATCATTATTATTATTTTTAATTATATCTATGACTATGGGTATGATTATTGTTATCATTATTATTATATACATATCATAACCATTATCATCATCGTTGACATTATCATTATTATCATAATTGTTATCATTTTCATTCTTATTTCTAATATCATTAACATTAACATAATCGTCTATATTACTATATTTACTAGTATCATGTAACCATAACTATTAATACAGCTCTTATCATTACACGTTTCTGTGTTATTACTACTATCATTATTATTCTTATCATTACTATTATTATTAACATTATCGATGAAGTCAGTATCGACCTATTGTCTCTCTTGCATGCCATACTTCTGAAGAAAAGCAAGCAATTATCATGTACTTCTTTTGAAATAGTTTATTGGTGCAAGAAGTCATCAGTATTATAATGTTTATTTTAGCATTCATAATATGACTTTTTTTTTTTTTTTTTTTTGCCTGTTCACTGAACTCCCCCCTATCCCCTAATAATTTTCACATCGTTTATATTATATATCTGTGTGTTTTGACATATCCATAGCTGGATAAATCAGTAAAAGTTAATGTATTTTTTATGTTGGTAATATAAACCTATAAAAGTATAGATTAACGTAAGCTAATATACATCTGCAAATATAACTACTACCTTGAAAATGGTTGGAGATCTTACTACATGTTCACACATTTAGGATCGCTAGCCCAGGTTAAGACTATCTTTAGGGTCGTACCCGAAAATGTTTGTGAAACACTGATATATATCCTTCGTTGTGTTTAGAAAATGAAGGCCGTTATCAGGTAATTGCAATGGAAGGTGTTCAGTAAAATATATTGGTATGTACAATTTAGTAAACATCATAACAAAACCTATTTTAAATTGTTACATATTTCAAAGTTTTGCTGTTTTATATCATTCAGTGATTTTTTCTCTTTTCTTATTTGTATTATTCGGTAGAATCAGTGTCGAACAATTAATCATTTCAAATTATACACAGTTGTGGATAAGTTGTTTTTATTATCATTCTAATTATTATTATTGTGATTATTGATATCATTATCATTATTATTATTGCTATTATTGTCATTATTCTACCATTTTTATCATTATCATTTTATGATTATTATCATTATCATGATTTTTGTTATCATCATTAGTTAGTGCTAGATATGGTAATATAAATAATAGTACGAAAGTGTTTAAAAAACTAGGTAAGTAAGGAAAGGATAATGTAGAACACATCTTTCAAAGGTTCGAACTGGTGATGAGGTGCCACAAGATATTTGAAATAGATTAGATAATTGTAATAAAGACTATATCTGAAAGATTAAAAGTAGTAATGCAGTGAATGAAAACTATAGATCTTTCTACTTGATTCCTTATTTATTAAACCGGAAACACCTGGAATTAGATTTAAAAGAAAAACTTTCTCTTCCATTTCGTTCATGTTTTTTTCTCTTTTCTTTTCATTCCTTTCGTCATTCTTACGCTTGCAGAAAGCATTACATATTAAAAAAAAGGTATATCAATAAAAAAAAATAAATAATAAACCAGAATGAATAGGGAAATATATATATATATATATATATATATATATATATATATATATATATATATATATATATATATATTTTAACTCTATTTCTTGCTTCTCTTTATATCCTTTCACTCATTCTCTCTCTCTTTCTCGCTCGTTTTCTTTCACTCACTCACTCTCTCTTTTTCCAGCTTTCTCTCTTTTTCCTTCTCCACCTCTCCCTTTCTCTTTCTCTCCTTTCCTCCCTC
Organism: Penaeus vannamei; assembly: GCF_042767895.1. Lineage (NCBI taxonomy): Eukaryota > Metazoa > Arthropoda > Malacostraca > Decapoda > Penaeidae > Penaeus > Penaeus vannamei. The sequence goes on from NC_091561.1 coordinate 36,689,128, forward strand.
CCAACCTCCTCTCCTCCCTCGCCTACCCTCTCTCTTACTCTCTTTCTCTAACTCTTTTTCTTCATGTATCTCTCCTCTTTTTTTCTTTCTTACTTTCACTTTATTTACACTCCCCCCCCTTTTTTATCTCTATCTATCTCTTCTTACTTCTTACTTCTTACTTCTTTCTCTTTCTTTTTTTTTCACTCACTAGGTCACTCCCTCCCTCAATCACACTCTCCACCCGCCTTCTCTCTTTCTTTCTCCGTCTATCTCCCCCCCCCCCTTCTCTCTCTCTCTCTCCCTGCTTCCCTCTATTTTCCTCCCACCTTCCCTCTCTCTTTCTCTTTCTACCTTCATCCTTTCCATCTCTCTCTTCCTCTCCCTCCGTCCCACTCCTTTCCTACTTCCTCTCTCTCTCTCTCTCCCCGCCCCATTTCTCTCTCTCTGTCTGTCTCTCTTGTTTTTCCTTTATTTACTCTCTCCTTCTGTATACCTATCTGTCTTTATCTCTTGTTTTTTCTTTCTCTCCCTCTTACTTCCGTACTATCAGTCTGTCCGTCTCTCTCTCCCTCCCTCTCTCTGTCACTCCTTTTTTTTTTTTGTTTTTTTTTTATCTACCTCTCCCTCCCTCTTCTCTCTTTCTCTCAATTCCTCCCTCCCGTCATCCTCCCCCTCTCTATTACACTCTCTCTGTCTATCTCTTTCTTTCTTTTGATTTCGCTTATTCATTCATCCCCCTTCCCTTTCTCTTTCCCTTATTTCTTTCTTTCTATTTCACTCACACACCCTCCCTTCCTTCATCTCTCTCACTCTTACTCTCCATTTCTCCTGTCTATCTGTCTTTTATTTTCTTGTTCTCTCTCTCTTTCTCTGACTCTCTATCTGTTTGTGTATGTTTAGTGTATTCCTCTCTCTCTATCTGTTTGTGTCTTTTTCTTTCTTGCTCGCGCTATCGGCAGTGGTGTTCGAGAAGGTGGGGCAGTCTATCTCCCCTTCCTCATTCATAAATGCTTTTTCATACTCTTAATTTACACATTAAGTACTATAAACGTACCTGTTATAGTGTAATTGTTATTGTGGTGTAGAACGCATTAAAAATATCAACGAATGATTTTTTAAAAAGCACTTTTCTGATGTAGTCACCTTTTACAAAGGTTATCTATTTCAAGATTTTCTGAAAGTATCGGCAATGCATGTGTTAGTATCGATATCTTTTTACGTGTGTCCGAATCGCTTTATTCAATTCTAAAGTATTTGTGTATCGGTATCACCTTAGACATTTTTCTATATGGATATATATTACAGAATATATACTTTTTTCTAAGTTAAAGAAAAAACATTATTATATGTATAGTATATAAAGTTTAATGTATATAATATTGTACTGAGTACTAGGAATACTGCTGTAACACAATATCAAATGTGCAATCATTAGTTTATTCTTTCCTATTTTCTTCCTTGTTCTGTTAGGGTAGAATGGTAGGTCGATGAACCATTCAGAAAATAACATTATAAAAATCCTTTATACATAACTGCCATTTCAGTTTCACAAAAGATAATATGAATCGGGGGAAACACGAAGTATAGGCTGGAGCGAATCTGGAGACAGATTTGATGATCTGTTTATTTTATGTTAATTACTGTTTTGTTACAGAAAGACTTTAACATAATTCGCTCTGTTAGATTGTGAAATTAGCATGATCATTCAATCACGCCAATCCGAGATATTTTTTTCATTTTTTTTTGTTTTTGTTTTCCTTAGCTTCAAACATACTATATCTGCTTTTCCCTTCTGATAATAGCTAGAAATATAATTTATGATATAAATACCAGTATGAAAATATTCAGAATGCTAATTGGATAAGGAAATGATGTAGAGCAAATCGTCAGGGTCACGAACTTGTTGATTGTCATTTGAAATACGAATAGATAAATTTTATGAGTAAAACATACCAGATAACTTAAAGTAATCATCAGTGACTAAAATTTTTAAATCTTTCTACTTGATTCCCATTTTATTCAATTGTAATTAATGGAATCAGAAAAAAATGTTGATTCCTCATTTCGTCCATCTTATTTTTGTTTTGATTGGTTTGTTTACTATTTTCTTTCGACTTTTATATCTACTTTTCCTTGCTTACTTCCTCCTTTCTTACAATTTATGTGTAACAGTAATATATATAAACAACAATGAAAGAAATCCGAAAAACCGCTGCACATAATCATGTCATCTCTCGCTTCGTCATTTCTCAGGCAATAATGACAAGAAAACTATTGTAACGCTTGTATAAAAGATTTAACATAACTTTCAAAACTAGAATTATCTTTAAATATGAAAACAAAGCAAAAAGGGTATTTGGAACAGGGGCTACGTGTGAAGCCTTAACACTTGCCTTCATGGGATTCGATCCCATGCCTGTTCGTCACGAAGTAGAGACGATACCACTGGACCACGGAGGTCCTTGAAGATATGGGAGGATCTTGTAAATTTGAATGTTTTATTACTCTATTTACTGTCTCAGGTATTTTACGCTGAACATTTATGTTAAAAAGACGTATCGTATTTGAGACAGGCCTGTTTTTATTACAAAACAGGAGGTCATCAGTATCACAGGTTTTATTCTATCATCAACTCTATAACAAACTTTTGTTATTCTTTCGTATAACTTTTACAATGAATTTTTTATTGTTTAATAAACAAATTTTGTTCACAGTTATTTCCAGTAGAATGTGCTTAACAAAATACATTACCCTATGTACTTTAGCAAATATTGTGACGAAACTTATTACAAATATCACAAACCTCAGAGTTTTCTATTCTATGCCGTTTCGTAATTTTTTTCACTTATCCCTTCTTTCTCTCTTTCTCACCCTACCTCCCTTTCCCCTCTCTCCTCTTTCTCTCTTGCTCTTTCAATCATATGCAACTTACTGCATTCGAGACAGGTCTGTTTTCAATTATAGTAATATCAGTACAATAATGAAAAACGTTATAAGTTACTTATCTACCCAACCTCCTCCCCCTTTCTCTATCTATCTCTTAATTTTACTCTCTTGTTTTTTCATTCTATCACTTCCTCTCTCTCTCTCTCTCTCTCTCTCTCTCTCTCTCTCTCTCTCTCTCTCTCTCTCTCTCTCTCTCTCTCTCTCTCTCTCTCTCTCTCTCTCTCTCTCTCTCTCTCCGATCACTCCCTTCTTTCTTTCCCTCCCTTCCCCCCCTTTCTCTCTCTCTTTATCTCCCTTCCTCCCTCCCTCACCTCGTCTCTCTCTCTCACTCATACGCAACTTTCAAGGTCTTCTTGTAGCAGGTCAGCAATATCACAATATTTAGTCTTTTATCTTTTTATAGTTATATCTTATTGTTTTTATTTGTATCATCAAAGCTATCTTTTTTATTATTATTATCAATATCATTATCATCATTGTTAACATTATAATTGATATTATAATCATTATTATCTTATAAATGGGATTATTATTATTATCAGTATCACTGTCATTATCATTATTATTGTTAACATCATTTTTATAATTATTGTTATCATCATTATTATTACTATTATTGTTATTGTTGTTATAATAATAATCATTGTTACTATTATTATTATTATTATTATTATTATTATTACCATTAAAAATTTAATCATTTTTACCATTGTTATGATTATGTTTATTTTTTATCATTATTATTATTTTTTGTTATTATTTTTATAGCTATTGAATATGATTTTGTTATTATTATTATTCATATATCATAGCCATTATCATCATCGTTGACATTATCATTTTTATCATTATTTTCATTCTTACTTTTAACATCAATAACATTAACATCATCGTCTATATTACTATATTTACTAGTATCATGCAACCATAACTATTACTACAACTCTTATCATTACACGTTACTATGTTATTACTATTACCATTTTTGTTATTGTTCTTATTATCATTATTATTATTATTAACATTGCTGATCAAGCCATAACTATTACTACAACTCTTATCATTACACGTTACTATGTTATTACTATTACCATTTTTGTTATTGTTGTTATTATCATTACTATTATTATTAACACTGTTGATCAAGTCAGTACTTAGCTATTGTCTGTCTTGCATGCCACATTTCTGTGAAGAAAAGCTAGCAATTATCATGTGCAACTTTTGAAATAGTTTATTGGTGCAAAAAGTCATCAGTATTATAATGTTTATTCTATTATCCATATTTTTAGCTATATTTCGTTCATTTACCTACCATCCAACAGCCCTCCAATAAATTTCATATCAAGTATGCTATATGGTTTTGGACTTACCCATAGCTGAATATATCAGTTAAAGTTCATGTTTCTCTATTACACTCTCTCTATCTATATCTCTAATTCTTTCTTTTGATTTCATTTATCCATTCAACACCCTTCCCTTTCTCTTTCCCTTATTTCTTTCTTTCAATTTCACTCACTCACACTCTCCTTTCCTTTATCTCTCTCACTCTTACTCTCTCGCTATGATTTCTCCTGTCTATCTGTCTTTTATTTTCTTATTCTCTCTCTCTCTAACTCTCTATCTGTTTGTGTAAGTTTAGTGTATTTTTTTTCTCTCTCTCTATCTCTATCTGTTTGTCTGTGTTTGTGTCTTTTTCTTTCTTGCTCGGCAGTGGTGCTCAAGAAGGTGGGGCAGTCTATCTCCTCTTCCTCATTCATAAATGCTTTTTCATACTCATAATTTACACATTAAGTACTATAAATGTACCTGTCAGTTATATTGTAATTGTTATTGTGGTGTAGACCGCATTAAAATATCAACGAATGATTTTACACAGGATATCTGTTTCAAGATTTTCTGAAAGTATCGGCGATGCATGTGTTAGTATCGATATTTTTTACATATTGCAGTGTTTAGAAGGGGTCTTGGCAAAAATTGAAAAAGATAATCATCGCAGCAAGTTTATTGTGTAATATTTAATGTATATAATATTGCACTGAGTACTAGGGATACTACTGTAAAAAATATCAAATGTGCAATTATTACTTTATTTCCTATTATTTTCTTCCCTATTTTGTTAGGGTAGAATGGTAGGCCGGTGATCCATTCAGAAAATAAAATCATAAATATCCTTTAAACACAACTGCCATTTCAGTTACTCAAAAGATAATATGAATCGGGGGAAACATAGACCGAAGACAAGAGGGAATCAGGAGAGAAATTTGATAATCTGTTTATTTTATGATAACTCACTCTGAGGGCGAAAGCAATAATGGATAATTACTGTTTTGTTTGACATTGAAAGACTTTGACATAATTCGCTCTGTTAGATTGTGAAATCAGCATGATCATTCAATCACGCCAATCCGAGATATTTTTTTCAGATGTTATTGTTTTCTTTAGCTTCAAACATACTATATCTGCTTTTCCTTTCTGATAATAGCTAGAAATATAATTCATGATATAAATATCAGTATGAAAATATTCAGAATGCTAATTGGATAAGGAAATGATGTAGAACAAATCGTCAGGGTCACGAACTTGTTGATTGTCATTTGAAATACGAATAGATAAATTTTATGAGTAAAACATACCAGATAACTTAAAGTAATCATCAGTGACTAAAAATTATAAATCTTTCTACTTGATTCCCATTTTATTCAATTGGAATTAATGGAATCAGAAAAAAAATGTTGATTCCTCATTTCGTCCATCTTATTTTTGTTTTGATTGGTTTGTTTACTATTTTCTTTCGCCTTTTATATCTACTTTTCCTTGCTTATTTCCTCCTTTTTTTACAATTTATGTGTAACAGTAATATATATAAACAACAATGAAAGAAATCCGAAAAAACGCTGCACATAATCATGTCATCTCTCGCTTCGTCATTTCTCAGGCAATAATGACAAGAAAACTCTTGTAACGCTTGTATAAAAGATTTAACCTAACTTTCAAAACTAGAATTATCTTTAAATATGAAAAAAAGCAAAAAGGGTATGTGGAACAGGGGCTGCGTGTGAAGCCTTAACACTTGCCTTCATGGGATTCGATCCCATGCCTGTTCGTCACGAAGTAGAGACGATACCACTGGACCACGGAGGTCCTTGAGGAAATGGGAAGATCTTGTAAATTTGAATGTTTCATTACTCTACCTACTGTCTAAGGTGTTTTAAGCTGAACATTTATGTTAAGAAGCCGTATTGCATTCGAGACAGGCCTGTTTTTATTATAAAACAGGAGGTCATCAGTATCACAGGTTTTATTCTATCAAGTCAGCGGTATAATATTTATTACTTTTTCATATAAATTTCACTTTGTATATTTAATTGGTTAACAAACTAATCTTGTTTGCAGTTATTTCCATTGGACTGTGCTTAGTAAAATACATTTTCCTATGTACTTCAGCATATATTGTGACGAAACTTAGTTACTGTGCCATTTCGTGATTTATTTATTATTATTATTTTTTACTTCTTTATTCATTCATTTTTTGCATTATTCGGCAGAATCGATGTCGATCACTTAAGCCTTTTATGATAGAGACAATGTGCAGTAGCTGATAAATTACTCATTACTCTACTTAATGTCTAAGGTGCTTTAAGCTGAATATTTAAGTTAGGAAGTCATTGCATTCGAGTCAGGCCTGTTTTTAATTGTAGTAATATCAGTACAATAATGAAAAACGTTATGAGTTACTTATCTTCCCAACCTCCTCCCCCTTTCTCTATCTATCTCATAATTTTACTCTTGTTTTTTTTACATTCTATCTTTCACTCTCTCTTCTCCTCTCCTGCCCGATCACTCCCTTTTTTCTTTCCCCCCCTCTCTCTCTCTCTTTATCTCCCTTCCTCCTTCCCTCCCTTCTCTTTCTCTCTTTCACTCACACGCAACTTTTAAGGTGTTCTTGTTGCAATTTCACAATTTTTAGTTTATTATCTTAGAATATATGATTATTACTTATTGTTTACATTTTTATCACCAAATCTATCATTATTATCATTATTATCATTAATGTTATTAGCATTATTATTGCTATTATAATCATTATTTCATGAATGGGACTATCATTATTAGTATTATTGTCATCATTATCATTATTATTGTTAACATCATCATTATTATAATTATTGTTATTATTATTATTATTACTATTATTGTTATAACCATCATCATCATTACTATTATTATCCTTATCATTTTTTTCATTATTATCACCATTGTTATTATTTCATTATTACAATTGTCATCATTATCATTGTTATGATTGTTTATCTTTTATCATTATTATCATTGTTATTGTTATTATATCTATGACTATGGGTATGATTATTGTTATCATTATTATTATTTACATATAACCATTATCATCATCGGTGACATTATCATCTTTAGCATTATCATCATAATTATCACCATTTTCATTCTTATTTTTAATATCATTAACATTAACATAATCGTCTATATTACTTTATTTACTAGTATCATGTAACCATAACTATTACTACAACTCTTATCATTACACGTTTCTGTGTTATTATTACTATCATTATTGTTATTATCATTATTATTATCATTACTATTATTATTAACATTATCGATCAAGTCAGTATTGAACTATTGTCACTCTTCCATGCCATATTTCTGTGAAGAAAAGCAAGAAATTATCATGTACTTATTTTGAAATAGTTTTTTGGAGCAAGAAGTCATTATTATAATGTTTATTTTAGCATTCAAGTCATGTCATTTGTTCCTTTTTTTATGCCTGTTCACTTAATCCCCCCCCCTTCCCCTAATAATTTTCACATCGTTTATGATTGCATATATACGTGTTTTGACATAGCCATAGCTGGATATATCAGTAAAAGTTAGTTTTTTATTTTGGCAATATAAACCTATAAAAGTATAGAATACCGTAAGCTTAATATACATCTGTAGGTATAACTACTACCTTCAAAATGGTTGGAGATATTACTACATGTTCACACATTTAGGATCTCTAGCCCAGGCTAAGACTATCTTTAGGGTCGTACCCGAAAATGTTTGTGAAACACTGATAGATATCCTTCGTTGTGTGTAGAAAATGAATGCCGTTAGTAGTTCATTCCAATGGAAGGTGTTCAGTAAAATATATTGGTATATATATATTTTAAAGTTTTGCTGTTATATACCATTCAGTGATTTTTTCTTTTCTTATTTGTATTATTCGGTAGAATCAGTGTCGAACAATTAATCATTTCAAATTATACACAGTTGTGGATAAGTTGTTTTTATTATAATTCTAATTTATTATTATTGTGATTATTGATATCATTATCATTATTATTATTGCTATTATTGCCATTTCGTTCATGTTTTTTTCTCTTTTCTTTTCATTCCTTTCGTCATTCAGAAAGCATTACATATTTTAAAAAAGGTATATCAATAAAATAAAAAAATAAATAAATAATAAACCAGAATGAATAGAGAAATATATATATTTTTCTATTTCTTGCTTCTCTTTATATCCTTTCACTCATTCTCTCTCTCTTTCTCGCTCGTTTTCTTTCACTCACTCACTCTCTCTCTTTTTCTAGCTTTCTCTCTTTTTCCTTCTCCACCTCTCCCTCTCTCTTTCTGTCCTTTCCTCCCTCCCGACCTCCTCTCCTCCCTCGCCTACCCTCTCTCTTACTCTTTCTCTATCTCTTTTTCTTTATGTATCTCTCCTCTTTTTTTTCTTTCTTGCTTTCACTCATCCCCCCCCCCTTTTTAATCTCTCTCTGTCTCTTTCTTCTTACTTGTTACTTCTCTCTCTTTCATGTTTTCACTCACTAGGTCACTCCCTCCCTCAATCACACTCTCCACCCCCCTTCTCTCTTTCTTTCTCTGTCTTTCTCCCCACACCCTTCTCTCTCTCTCTCTCTCTCCCTCCTTCCCTCTCTTTTCCTCCCATCTTCCCTCTCTCTCTCTCTTTCTACCTTCATCCTTTCCCTCTCTGTCTCTTCCTCTCCCTCCCACCTTCCCATTCCTTCCCTACTTCCTCTCTCGTTGTCTCTCTCCGCCCCATTTCTCTCTCTCTGTCTGTCTCTCTTGTTTTTCCTTCATTTACTCTCTCCTTCTATATACCTATCTGTCTTTATCTCTCTTTCTTTTTCTTTCTATCCCTCTTACTTCCGTACTTTCTGTCTGTCCGTCTCTCCCTCCTTCTCTCTGTCACTCCAATAATAAATATCCTTTATACATAACTGCCATTTCAGTTTCACAAAAGATAATATGAATCGGGGGTAACACTGAACGAAGACAAGAGGGAATCAGGAGAGAAATTTGATAATGATCTGTTTATTTTATGATAACTCACTCTGAGGGCGAAAGCAATAATGGATAATTACTGTTTTGTTTGATATTGAAAGACTTTGACATAATTCGCTCTGTTAGATTGTGAAATTAGCATGATCATTCAATCACGCCAATCCGAGAATTTTTTTTCAGATTTTTTTGTTTTACTTAGCTTCAAACATATTATATCTGCTTTTCCCTTCTGATAATAGCTAGAAATATAATTTATGATATGAATACCAGTATGAAAATATTCAGAATGCTAATTGGATAAGGAAATGATGTAGAGCAAATCGTCAGGGTCACGAACTTGTTGATTGTCATTTGAAATACGAATAGATAAATTTTATGAGTAAAACATACCAGATAACTTAAAGTAATCATCAGTGACTGGAAATTATAAATCTTTCTACTTGATTCCCACTTTATTCAATTGGAAATAAATGGAATCAGAAAAAAATGTTGATTCCTCCTGTATTTCGTCCATCTTATTTTTGTTTTGATTGGTTTGTTTACTATTTTCTTTCGCCTTTTATATCTACTTTTCCTTGCTTATTTCCTCCTTTTTTACAATTTATGTGTAACAGTAATATATATAAACAACAATGAAAGAAATCCGAAAAAACGCTGCACATAATCATGTCATCTCTCGCTTCGTCATTTCTCAGGCAATAATGACAAGAAAACTCTTGTAACGCTTGTATAAAAGATTTAACCTAACTTTCAAAACTAGAATTATCTTTAAATATGAAAAAAAACAAAGCAAAATGGGTATTTGGAACAGGGGCTGCGTGTGAAGCCTTAACACTTGCCTTCATGGGATTCGATCCCATGCCTGTTCGTCACGAAGTAGAGACGATACCACTGGACCACGGAGGTCCTTGAAGAAATGGGAGGATCTTGTAAATTTGAATGTTTCATTACTCTACTTACTGTCTAAGGTGTTTTAAGCTGAACATTTATGTTAGGAAATCGTATTGTATTTTAGATAGGCCTGTTTTTATTATAAAACAGGAGGTCATCAGTATCACAGGTTTTATTCTATCATCAACTTAACAACAGCCTTTTGTTATTCTTTCGTATAACTTTTACAATGAATTTTTTATCGTTAAATAAACAAATTTTGTTCACAGTTATTTCCAGTGGAATGTGCTTAACAAAATACATTACCCTATGTACTTTAGCAAATATTGTGACGAAACTTATTACAAATATCACAAACCTCAGAGTTTTCTATTCTATGCCGTTTCGTAATTTTTTTCACTTATCCCTTCTTTCTCTCTTTCTCACCCTACCTCCCTTTCCCCTCTCTCCTCTTTCTTTCTTGCTCTTTCAATCATATGCAACTTACTGCATTCGAGACAGGTCTGTTTTCAATTATAGTAATATCAGTACAATAATGAAAAACGTTATAAGTTACTTATCTACCCAACCTCCTCCCCCTTTCTCTATCTCTTAATTTTACTCTCTTGTTTTTTTCATTCTATCACTTTCTCTCTCTCTCTCTCTCTCTCTCTCTCTCTATCTCTCCCTCTCTCTCTTTCTCTCTCTCTCTCTCTCTCTCTCTCTCTCCGATCACTCCTTTCTTTCCCTCCCATCCCTCCCCCTTTCTCTCTCTCTTTATCTCCCTTCCTCCCTCCCTCACCTCGTCTCTCTCTCTCACTTATACGCAACTTTCAAGGTCTTCTTGTAGCAGGTCAGCAATATCACAATATTTAGTCTATTATCTTTTTATAGTTATATCTTATTGTTTTTATTTGTATAATCAAAGCTATCTTTTTTATTATTATTATCAATATCATTATCATCATTGTTATCATTATAAATTATATTATAATCATTATTATCTTATAAATGGGATTATTATTATTATCAGTATCATTGGTATTATAATTATTATTGTTAACATCATTATTATAATTATTATTATCATTATTATTACTATTGTTGTTATTGTTATAATCATAATCATCATTGTTACTATTATTATTATTATTGTTATTATTATTATTATTACTATTATTATTATTATTATTATTATTATTATTATTAAAATTTTTATCATTTTTACCATTGTTATTAATTCATTATTATTATTAACATCATTATCATTGTTATGATTATGTTTATTTTTATCATTATTTTTTGTTATTATTTTTATAGCTATTGAGTATGATTTTGTTATTATTATTATTTATATATCATAGCCATTATCATCATCGTTGACATTATCATTTTTATCATTATTTTCATTCTTACTTTTAACATCAACAACATTAACATCATCGTCTATATTACTATATTTACTAGTATCATGTAACCATAACTATTACTACAACTCTTATCATTACACGTTACTATGTTATTACTATTACCATTTTTGTTATTGTTGTTATTATCATTACTATTATTATTAACACTGTTGATCAAGTCAGTACTTAGCAATTGTCTGTCTTGCATGCCACATTTCTGCGAAGAAAAGCTAGCAATTATCATTTGCAACTTTTGAAATAGTTTATTGGTGCAAAAAGTCATCAGTATTATAATGTTTATTCTATTATCCTTATTTCTAACTATATTTTGTTCATTTACCTACCCCCCGCCCCAATAAATTTTAAATCAAGTATGTTATATGGTTTTGGGCACATCCATAGCTGAATATATCAGTAAAAGTTCATGTTACTTATTAACACTTATTTATTAAGATTCAATATGTTGGTAATATAAGCATATATAAGTATAGAATGCCGTAAGCTTAATATACATCTGTAAGTATAACTACTGCCTTTAAAATGGTTGGAGATATTACTAAATGTTCACACGTTTAGGATCGCTGGCTCAGGCTAAGACTGACTTTAAGGTCGCACACAAAAACGTTTGTGAAACACTGATATATATCCTTCGTTGTGTGTAGAAAATGAATGCCGTTAGCAGTTACTTCCAATGAAAGGTGTTCAGTATAATATATTGGTATGTACAATTTAGTAAACATCATAGTTATCAAATTCTATTTTAAACTGCTATATATCTCAGAGTTCTCCTGTTCTGTATCATTCAGTGTCTTTTTTTTTCTCTCTCTCTCCATTCTTATGTGTATTATCCGGTAGAATCAGTGTTAAATAATTAATCATTTCAAATTATACGCAATTGTGAATAAATTGTTTTTATTATCATCATTATTATTGTGATTATTGATATCATCATCATTATTATTATTATTGCTAACATTGTCATTATTCTATTCTTATTATCATTATCATTTTATGATTATTATCATTATCATTATTTTTATTGTCATCGTCATTAGTTAGTGCTAGAAATGGTAATATAAATAACAGTACGAAAGTGTTACAAAAATAGATAAAAAAAAAAAAAAAAAAAAAGGAAAGGATAACGTCAAACACATCTTTCAAAGGTCCGAATTGGTGCTTGGGCGCCTCCAGATATCTGAAATATAATCAGACAATTGTAGTAAAAACTATACCAGAAAGATTAAACGTAATAACGCAGTGAATTAAAACTATAAATCTTTATACTTGATCCCTTCTTTATTAAACCGGAAACACTTGGAATTAAAAAAGAAAAAAAAAAGTGTTGCTTCCTTTTCGATTTCGTTCATGTTTTTATTTTCAATAATTTCTTGTTTTCTCTTTTCCTTCGGTTATCAAATCCACATTTCCTTACCAACTTCCCCCAAATTTTACAAAATATTTGCATTAAAGAGGTAAATGTAAACAACAATGAGAGAGAAAAAAAAAACGCTGTCAAAATCACAGTATCCCTTGCCTCGTTAGTTCCGAGACGATAATGACAAGAAAATCCTTATGCTTGTAGAAAGCATTACATATAGTTTTAAAAAAAATCTAACCAGAATAATTAGAGAAATACATTTCTTTTTCTTTCACTCATTCTCTCTCTCGCTCGCTCGTTTTCTTTCACTCACTCACTCTCTCTCTTTTCCTAGGTCTTTCTCTCTCTCTCTCTCCTCCACCTCTCCTTCTTTCTTTCTCTCCTTTCCTCCCACCCAACCTCCTCTCCTCCCTCGTCCACCCTCTCTCTTACTTTCTTTCTCTATCTCTTTTCCTCTATGTATCTCTCCTCTTTTTTCTTTCTTGCTTTCATTCGTTCACCCCCCCCCCCTTTCTCTCTCTCTCTCTTTCTTTTTTTTCACTCACTAGGTCACTCCCTCACTCACTCTCCACTCCCCTTCTTTCTCTGTCTATCCCCCCCTTTCTCTCTCTCTTTCTCTGCTTCCCTCTCTCTCTCTTTCTACCTTCATCCTCCCCCCCCCTCTCTCTTCCTCTCCCTCCCTCCCTCCCACTCCTTCCCTACTTCCTCTCTCTCTCTCTTGCTTTTCTTTCATTCCCTCTCTCCTATATACCTATCTGTCTTTATCTCTTTCTTTCTCTCCCTCTTACTTTCGTTCTTTCTCTCTCTGTCCGTCTCTCCCTCCCTCTCTCTGCCACTCCTTTTTTATCTACGTCTCCCTCTTTTCTCTCTTTTTCTCCCTTCCTCCCTCCCATCATCCTCCCTCTCTCCATTACACTCTCTCTGTCTATATCTACCCCCCCTCCCTTTCTCTTTCCCTTTTTTCTTTCTTTCTATTTCACTTACTCACACCCTCCCTTCCTTCATCTCTCTCACTCTTACTCTCTCGCTATGATTCTCCATTTCTCCTATCTATCTGTCTTTTATTTTCTTGTTCTCTCTCTCTTTCTCTGACTCTATATCCGTTTGTGTAAGTTTTGTGTATTTTCTCTCTCTATCTATCTGTTTCTGTGTTTGTGTCTTTCTTTCTTGCTCGCGCTATCGGCAGTGGTGCTCAAGAAGGTGGGGCAGTCAGTTATGGTGTAATTGTTATTATGGTGTAGAACGCAATAAAATATCAACGAATGATTTTAAAAAAATACTTTTCTGGTGCAGTCACCTTTTACACAGGATATCTTGTTCAAGATTTTCTTAAAGTATCGGCGATGCATGTGTTAGTATCGATATATATATATATATATATATATATATATATATATATATATATATATATATATATATATATATTACATATTGCAGTGTTTAGAAGGGGGCTTGGAAAAAATTGAAAAAGATAATTATTGCAGCAAGTTTATTGTGTAAAATTTAATGTATATAATATTGCACTGAGTACTAGGGATACTGCTGTAACAAAATATCAAATGTGCAATCATTATTTTATTTCCTATTATTTTCTTCTCTATTTTGTTAGGGTAGAATGGTAGGCCGGTGATCCATTCAGAAAATAAAATCATAAATATCCTTTAAACACAACTGCCATTTCAGTTACTCAAAAGATAATATGAATCGGGGGAAACACTGAACGAAGACAAGAGGGAATCAGGAGAGAAATTTGATAATGATCTGTTTATTTTATGATAACTCACTCTGAGGGCGAAAGCAATAATGGATAATTACTGTTTTGTTTGATATTGAAAGACTTTGACATAATTCGCTCTGTTAGATTGTGAAATTAGCATGATCATTCAATCACGCCAATCCGAGATATTTTTTTCAGATTTTTTTGTTTTCCTTAGCTTCAAACATATTATATCTGCTTTTCCCTTCTGATAATAGCTAGAAATATAATTTATGATATGAATACCAGTATGAAAATATTCAGAATGCTAATTGGATAAGGAAATGATGTAGAGCAAATCGTCAGGGTCACGAACTTGTTGATTGGGTGTCATTTGAAATACGAATAGATAAATTTTATGAGTAAAACATACCAGATAACTTAAAGTAATCATCAGTGACTGGAAATTATAAATCTTTCTACTTGA
Source organism: Penaeus vannamei (assembly GCF_042767895.1). Classification (NCBI taxonomy): domain Eukaryota; kingdom Metazoa; phylum Arthropoda; class Malacostraca; order Decapoda; family Penaeidae; genus Penaeus; species Penaeus vannamei. Next base: position 36,704,220 of record NC_091561.1, read on the forward strand.
TTCCCATTTTATTCAATTGGAATTAATGGAATCAGAAAAAAATGTTGATTCCTCATTTCGTCCATCTTATTTTTGTTTTGATTGGTTTGTTTACTATTTTCTTTCGCCTTTTATATCTACTTTTCCTTGCTTATTTCCTCCTTTTTTTTACAATTTATGTGTAACAGTAATATATATAAACAACAATGAAAGAAATCCGAAAAAACGCTGCACATAATCATGTCATCTCTCGCTTCGTCATTTCTCAGGCAATAATGACAAGAAAACTATTGTAACGCTTGTATAAAAGATTTAACCTAACTTTCAAAACTAGAATTATCTTTAAATATGAAAAAAAACAAAGCAAAATGGGTATTTGGAACAGGGGCTGCGTGTGAAGCCTTAACACTTGCCTTCATGGGATTCGATCCCATGCCTGTTCGTCACGAAGTAGAGACGATACCACTGGACCACGGAGGTCCTTGAAGAAATGGGAGGATCTTGTAAATTTGAATGTTTCATTACTCTACTTACTGTCTAAGGTGTTTTAAGCTGAACATTTATGTTAAGAAGTCGTATCGTATTCGAGACAGGCCTGTTTTTATTATAAAACAGGAGGTCATCAGTATCACAGGTTTTATTCTATCATCAACTCAACAATAAGTATTTGTTATTCTTTCGTATAACTTTGACAATGAATTTTTTATCGTTAAATAAACAAATTTTGTTCACAGTTATTTCCAGTGGAATGTGCTTAACAAAATACATTACCCTATGTACTTTAGCAAATATTGTGACGAAACTTATTACAAATATCACAAACCTCAGAGTTTTCTATTCTATGCCGTTTCATTTTTTTTTTTTTTTTTTTTTTTTACTTATCCCTTCTTTCTCTTTCTCACCCTACCTCCCTTTCCCCCCATTTTCCATCTCTCCCCTTTCTTTCTTGCTCTTTCAACCATATGCAACTTACTGCATTCGAGACAGATCTGCTTTTAATTGTAGTAATATCAGTACAATAATGAAAAACTTGAGTTACTTATCTACTCAACCTCCTCCCCCTTTCTATATCTATCTCTTAATTTTACTCTTGTTTTTTTCATTCTATCACTTCCCCTCTCTCTCTCTCTCTCTCTCTTCGATCTCTCCTCTCTCTCTCTCTTCTCCCTCCCCCCCCCCCCTTTCTCTCTCTCTCGCTCTCTCTCTCTCTCTCTCTCTCTCTCTCTCTCTCTCTCTCTCTCTCTCTCTCTCTCTCTCTCTCCAATCACTCCCTTCTTTCTTTCCCTCCCATCCCCCCTCTTTCTCTCTCCCTTTATCACCCATCCTCTCTCCCTCACCTCGTCTCTCTCTCTCTCACTCATACGCAACTTTCAAGGTCTTCTTGTAGCAGGTCAGCAATATCACAATATTTAGTCTATTATCTTTTTATGGTTATATCTTATTGTTTTTATTTGTATCACCAAAGCTATCACTTTTATCATTATTATCAATATCATTATCGTCATTGTTATCATTATTATTGATATTATAATCATTATTATCTTATAAATGGGATTATTATTATTATCAGTATCATTGGTATTATCATTATTATTGTTAACATCATTATTATAATTATTGTTATCATCATTATTATTACTATTATTATTGCTGTTATAATCATGATTATCATTATTATTATTATCTTTATTATTGTTATTATTAAAATTTTAATATTTTTACCTTTGTTATTATTTAATTATTATTATTAACATCATTATCATTGTTATGATTATGTTTATTTTTTATCATTATTATTTTTTTTTCATTATTTTTATTGAGTAAGATTTTGTTATTATTATTATCTATATATCATAATTATTATCATCATCGTTGACATTATTATTTTTATCGTTATTTTCATTCTTACTTTTAACATCATTAACATCAACATAATCGTCTATATTATTATATTTACTAGTATCATGCAACCATAACTATTACTACAACTCTTATCAATATTATGTTATTGTTATTATTATCATTACTATTATTATTAACATTGTTGATCAAGTCAGTACTTAGCTATTGTCTCTCTTGCATGCCATATTTCTGTGAAGAAAAGCTAGCAATTATCATGTGCAACTTTTGAAATAGTTTATTGGTGCAAAAAGTCATCAGTATTATAATGTTTATTCTATTATCCTTATTTTTAGCTATATTTCGTTCATTTACCTACCATCCAACCCCCCTCCAATAAATTTCTCATCAAGTATGATATATGGTTTTGGACATATCCATAGCTGAATATATCAGTAAAAGTTCATGTTTCTTATTAACACTTCTTTCATTCATTATCTCTCTCTCTCTCGCTCGTTTTCTTTCACTCACTCACTCTCTCTTTTTCTAGCTTTCGCTCTTTCTCCTTCTCCACCTCTCCCTCTCTCTTTTTCTCCTTTCCTCCCTCCCAACCTCCTCTCCTCCCTCGCCTACTCTCTCTCTTACTCTCTTTCTCTATCTCATTTTCTTCATGTATCTCCCTTTTTTTTTCTTTCTTGCTTTCACTCTCCCCACCCACCCCCTTTTCTTCTCTCTCTCTTTCTTTCTTTCTTTCTCTATCCCCCCCCCCTTCTCTCTCTCTGCTTCCCTCTCTTTTCCTCCCACCTTGCCTCTCTCTCTCTTTCTACCTTCATCCTCTCCCTCTCTCTCTTCCTCTCCCTCCCTCCCACTCCTTTCCTACTTCCTCTCTCTCTCCGCCCCATTTCTCTCTCTTGTTTTTCTTTCATTTTCTATTTCCTTGTATATAACTATCTGTTTTTATTTCTTTCTTTTTCTTTCTCTCCCTCTTACTTTCGTACTTTCTCTCTGTCTGTCCGTCTCTCCCTCCCTCTCTCTGTCACTCCTTTTTTTTATCTACCTATTCCTCCCTATTCTCTCTTTCTCTCAATTCCTCCCTCCCATCATCATCCCCCTCTCTATTACACTCTCTCTATCTATATCTCTAATTCTTTCTTTTGATTTCATTTATCCATTCAACACCCTTCCCTTTCTCTTTCCCTTATTTCTTTCTTTCAATTTCATTCACTCACACTCTCCTTTCCTTTATCTCTCTCACTCTTACTCTCTCGCTATGATTTTTCCTGTCTATCTGTCTTTTATTTTCTTATTCTCTCTCTCTCTAACTCTCTATCTGTTTGTGTAAGTTTAGTGTATTTTTTTCTCTCTCTATCTGTTTGTCTGTGTTTGTGTCTTTTTCTTTCTTGCTCGCACTATCGGCAGTGGTGCTCAAGAAGGTGGGGCAGTCTATCTCCTCTTCCTCATTCATAAATGCTTTTTCATACTCTTAATTTACACATTAAGTACTATAAATGTACCCGTCAGTTATAGTGTAATTGTTATTGTGGTGTAGACCGCAATAAAATATCAACGAATGATTTTTAAAAAGCACTTTTCTGACGCAGTCACCTTTTACACAGGATATCTGTTTCAAGATTTTCTGAAAGTATCGGCGTTGCATGTGTTAGTATCGATATATATATATATATATATATATATATATATATATATATATATATATATATATATATATATATATATATATTACATATTGCAGTGTTTAGAAGGGGTCTTGGCAAAAATTGAAAAAGATAATCATCGCAGCAAGTTTATTGTGTAAAATTTAATGTATATAATATTGCACTGAGTACTAGGGATACTACTGTAAAAAATATCAAATGTGCAATTATTACTTTATTTCCTATTATTTTCTTCCCTATTTTGTTAGGGTAGAATGATAGGCCAGTGAACCATTCAGAAAATAAGATAATAAATATCCTTTATACTTAACTGCCATTTCAGTTACTCAAAAGATAATATGAATCGGGGGAAACACTGAACGAAGACAAGAGGGAATCAGGAGAGAAATTTGATAATGATCTGTTTATTTTATGATAACTCACTCTGAGGGCGAAAGCAATAATGGATAATTACTGTTTTGTTTGATATTGAAAGACTTTGACATAATTCGCTCTGTTAGATTGTGAAATTAGCATAATCATTCAATCACGCCAATCCGAGATTTTTTTTTTTTTCCTTAGCTTCAAACATATTATATATGCTTTTCCCTTCTGATAATAGCTAGAAATAGAATTCATAATATAAATATCAGTGTGAAAATATTCAGAATGCTAATTGGATAAGGAAATGATGTAGAGCAAATCGTCAGGGTCACGAACTTGTTGATTGGGTGTCATTTGAAATACGAATAGATAAATTTTATGAGTAAAACATACCAGATAACTTAAAGTAATCATCAGTGACTAAAAATTATAAATCTTTCTACTTGATTCCCATTTTATTCAATTGGAATTAATGGAATCAGAAAAAAATGTTGATTCCTCCTGCATTTCGTCTATCTTATTTTTGTTTTGATTGGTTTGTTTACTATTTTCTTTCGCCTTTTATATCTACTTTTCCTTGCTTATTTCCTCCTTTTTTACAATTTATGTGTAACAGTAATATATATAAACAACAATGAAAGAAATAAGAAAAACCGCTGCACATAATCATGTCATCTCTCGCTTCGTCATTTCTCAGGCAATAATGACAAGAAAACTATTGTAACGCTTGTATAAAAGATTTAACCTAACTTTCAAAACTAGAATTATCTTTAAATATGAAAAAAAAACAAAGCAAAATGGGTATTTGGAACAGGGGCTGCGTGTGAAGCCTTAACACTTGCCTTCATGGGATTCGATCCCATGCCTGTTCGTCACGAAGTAGAGACGATACCACTGGACCACGGAGGTCCTTGAAGAAATGGGAGGATCTTGTAAATTTGAATGTTTCATTACTCTACTTACTGTCTAAGGTGTTTTAAGCTGAACATTTATGTTAGGAAATCGTATTGTATTTTAGATAGGCCTGTTTTTATTATAAAACAGGAGGTCATCAGTATCACAGGTTTTATTCTATCATCAACTCAACAACAAATATTTGTTATTCTTTCGTATAACTTTTACAATGAATTTTTTATCGTTAAATAAACAAATTTTGTTCACAGTTATTTCCAGTGGAATGTGCTTAACAAAATACATTACCCTATGTACTTTAGCAAATATTGTGACGAAACTTATTACAAATATCCCAAACCTCAGAGTTTTCTATTCTATGCCGTTTCGTAATTTTTTTCACTTATCCCTTCTTTCTCTCTTTCTCACCCTACCTCCCTTTCCCCTCTCTCCTCTTTCTTTCTTGCTCTTTCAATCATATGCAACTTACTGCATTCGAGACAGGTCTGTTTTCAATTATAGTAATATTAGTACAATAATGAAAAACGTTATAAGTTACTTATCTACCCAACCTCCTCCCCCTTTCTCTATCTATCTCTTAATTTTACTCTCTTGTTTTTTTCATTCTATCACTTCCTCTCTCTCTCTCTCTCTCTCTCTCTCTCTCTCTCTCTCTCTCTCTCTCTCTCTCTCTCTCTCTCTCTCTCTCTCTCTCTCTCTCTCCGATCACTCCCTTCTTTCTTTCCCTCCCATCCCCCCCCCTTTCTCTCTCTCTTTATCTCCCTTCCTCCCTCCCTCACCTCGTCTCTCTCTCTCTCTCATACGCAACTTTCAAGGTCTTCTTGTAGCAGGTCAGCAATATCACAATATTTAGTCTATTATCTTTTTATGGTTATATCTTATTGTTTTTATTTGTATCACCAAAGCTATCACTTTTATCATTATTATCAATATCATTATCATCATTGTTATCATTATAAATTATATTATAATCATTATTATCTTATAAATGGGATTATTATTATTATCAGTATCATTGGTATTATCATTATTATTGTTAACATTATTATAATTATTGTTATCATCATTATTATTACTATTATTGTTATTGTTGTTATAATCATAATCATCATTATTACTATTATTATCATTATTATTATTATTATTATTAAAATTTTGATTATTTTTACCATTGTTATTATTTCATTATTATTATTAACATCATTATCATTGTTATGATTATGTTTATTCTTTTTCATTATTTTTTGTTATTATTTTTATAACTATTGAGTATGATTTTGTTATTATTATTATTTCTATATCATAACCATTATCATCATCGTTGACATTATTATTTTTATCATTATTTTCATTCTTACTTTTAACATCATTAACATTAACATAATCGTCTATATTATTATATTTACTAGTATCATGCAAACATAACTATTACTACAACTCTTATCATTACATGTTCGTATGTTATTACTATTATCATTTTTGTTATTATTATTATTATCATTACTATTATTATTGACATTGTTGATCAAGTCAGTACTTAGCTATTGTCTCTCTTGCATGCCATATTTCTGTGAAGAAAAGCTAGCAATTATCATGTGCAACTTTTGAAATAGTTTATTGGTGCAAAAAGTCATCAGTATTATAATGTTTATTCTATTATCCTTATTTTTAACTATATTTTGTTCATTTACCTACCCTCCTCCCCCCAATATATTTCTCATCAAGTATGTTATATGGTTTTGGACATATCCATAGCTGAATATATCAGTAAAAGTTCATGTTACTTATTAACCCTTATTTATTAAGATTCAATATGTATATAACATATATAAGTATAGAATACCGTAAGCTTAATATACATCTGTAATTATAACTACTACCTTCAAAATGGTTGGAGATATTACTACATGTTCACACGTTTAGGGTCCAGGCTAAGACTGACTTTAGGGTCGCACACAAAAACGTTTGGGAAACACTGATATATATCCTTCTCTCTCTCTCTCTCTCTCTCTCTATTCTTATGTGCATCATTCGGTAGAATCAGTGTTAAATAATTAATCATTTCAAATCATACGCAATTGTGGATAAATTGTTGTTATTATCATCATCATTATTATTATTGTGATTATTGATATCATCATTATTATTATTATTGCTAACATTATCATTATTCTATTATTATTATCATTATCATTTTATGATTATTATCAATATTTTTATTGCCATCGTCATTAGTTAGTGCTAGCACTGGTAATATAAATAACAGTACGAAAGTGTTACAAAAATAGATTTAAAAAAAAAGGAAAGGATAACGTCGAACACATCTTTCAAAGGTCCGAATTGGTGCTTGGGCGCCTCCAGATATCTGAAATATAATCAGACAATTGTAGTAAAAACTATACCAGAAAGATTAAACGTAATAACGCAGTGGATGAAAACTATAATTTTTTATACTTGATTCCTTTATTAAACCGGAAACACCTGGAATAAAAAGAAAAAGAAAAAAAAGATGTGGCTTCCTTTTCGATTTCGTTCATGTTTTTATTTTCAATAATTTCTTGTTTCCTCTTTTCCTTCGGCTATGAAATCCACATTTCCTTACCAACTTCCCCCAAATTTTACAAAATATTTGCATTAAAAAGCTACATGTAAACAACAATGAGAGAGAGAAAAAAAAAAACGCTGTCAAAATCACAGTATCCCTTGCCTCGTTATTTCCGAGACGATAATGACAAGAAAATCCTTATGCTTGTAGAAAGCATTACATATAGTTTTTTTAAAAATCTAACCAGAATAATTAGAGAAATACATTTCTTTTTCTTTCACTCATTCTCTCTCTCGCTCGCTCATTTTCTTTCACTCACTCACTCTCTCTCTTTTCCTAGGTCTTTCTCTCTCTCTCTCTCCTCCACCTCTCCTTCTTTCTTTCTCTCCTTTCCTCCCACCCAACCTCCTCTCCTCCCTCGCCTACCCTCTCTCTTACTTTCTTTCTCGATCTCTTTTTCTTTATGTATCTCTCTTTTTTCTTTCTTGCTTTCATTCGTTCACCCCCCCCCCCTTTCTCTCTCTCTCTCTTTCTTTCTTTTTTTTCACTCACTAGGTCACTCCCTCATTCACTCTCCACTCCCCTTCTTTCTCTGTCTATCCCCCCCTTTCTCTCTTTCTTTCTCTGCTTCCCTCTCTCTCTCTTTCTACCTTCATCCTTCCCCCCCCTCTCTCTTCCTCTCCCTCCCTCCCTCCCACTCCTTCCCTACTTCCTCTCTCTCTCTCTTGCTTTTCTTTCATTCCCTCTCTCCTATATACCTATCTGTCTTTATCTCTTTCTTTCTCTCCCTCTTACTTTCGTTCTTTCTCTCTCTGTCCGTCTCTCCCTCCCTCTCTCTGCCACTCCTTTTTTTTTTATCAACCTCTCCCTCCATCTTCTCTCTTTCTCTCCCTTCCTCCCTCCCATCATTCTCCCTCTCTCCATTACACTCTCTCTGTCTATATCTACCCCCCTCCCTTTCTCTTTCCCTTTTTTCTTTCTTTCTATTTCACTTACTCACACCCTCCCTTCCTTCATCTCTCTCACTCTTACTCTCTCGCTATGATTCTCCATTTCTCCTATCTATCTGTCTTTTATTTTCTTGTTCTCTCCCTCTTTCTCCGACTCTCCCTGTTTGTGTAAGTTTAGTGTATTTTCTCTCTTTCTCTCTATCTGTTTGTGTGTGTTTGTGTCTTTCTTTCTTGCTCGCGCTATCGGCAGTGGTGCTCAAGAAGGTGGGGCAGTCTTTCTCCTCTTCCTCATTCATAAATGCTTTTTCATACTCATAATTTCCACATTAAATACTATAAACGTACATGTCAGTTATGGTGTAATTGTTATTATGGTGTAGAACTCATTAAAATATCAACGAATGATTTTAAAAAAATACTTTTCTGGTGTAGTCACCTTTTACACAGGATATCTTGTTCAAGATTTTCTTAAAGTATCGGCGATGCATGTGTTAGTATCGATATATATATATATATATATATATATATATATATATATATATATATATATATATATATATATATAAATATATATGGATACATATTACAGAGTGTATAGAAGGGGTCATAACAAATTGAAAGATTATTATAATACATCTAATAAAAAATTTAATGTATATAATATTGTACTGAGTACTAGGGATACTGCTGTAACAAAATATCAAATGTGCAATCATTAGTTTATTCCCTCTCATTTCCTTCCCTAGTTTGTTAGGGTAGAATGGTAGGCCGGTGAACCATTCAGAAAATAAAATCATAAATATCCTTTAAACACAACTGCCATTTCAGTTACTCAAAAGAGAATATGAATCGGGGGAAACACTGAACGAAGACAAGAGGGAATCAGGAGAGAAATTTGATAATGATCTGTTTATTTTATGATAACTCACTCTGAGGGCGAAAGCAATAATGGATAATTACTGTTTTGTTTGATATTGAAAGACTTTGACATAATTCGCTCTGTTAGATTGTGAAATTAGCATGATCATTCAATCACGCCAATCCGAGATATTTTTTTCAGATGTTATTGTTTTACTTAGCTTCAAACATATTATATCTGCTTTTCCCTTCTGATAATAGCTAGAAATATAATTTATGATATAAATATCAGTATGAAAATATTCAGAATGCTAATTGGATAAGGAAATGATGTAGAGCAAATCGTCAGGGTCACGAACTTGTTGATTGGGTGTCATTTGAAATACGAATAGATAAATTTTATGAGTAAAACATACCAGATAACTTAAAGTAATCATCAGTGACTGGAAATTATAAATCTTTCTACTTGATTCCCATTTTATTCAATTGGAATTAATGGAATCAGAAAAAAATGTTGATTCCTCCTGCATTTCGTCTATCTTATTTTTGTTTTGATTGGTTTGTTTAGTATTTTCTTTCGCCTTTTATATCTACTTTTCCTTGTTTATTTCCTCCTTTTTACAATTTATGTGTAACAGTAATATATATAAACAACAATGAAAGAAATCAGAAAAAACGCTGCACATGATCATGTCATCTCTCGCTTCTTCATTTCCCAGCCGATAATGACAAGAAAACTATTCACACTCTTGTATGCAGCATTACACATAATTTTCAAAACTAAATTTATCTTTAAATATGAAAAACAAAAAAACAAAAAGGGTATGTGGAACAGGGGCTGCGTGTGAAGCCTTAACACTTGCCTTCATGGGATTCGATCCCATGCCTGTTCGTCACGAAGTAGAGACGATACCACTGGACCACGGAGGTCCTTGAAGAAATGGGAAGATCTTGTAAATTTAAATGTTTCATTACTTTATTTATGGTCTCAGGTGTTTTAAGCTGAACATTTATGTTAGGAAGCCGTATTGCATTCGAGACAAGCCTATTTTTATTAAAAAACAAGAGGTCATCAGTATCACAGGTTTTATTCTATCATCAACTCAACAATTAATATTTATTATTTCATATAAATTTTTACATGTATATATAATTGTGCTTAATAAACAAATCTTGTTCACAGTTATTTCTAATGAACTGTGCTTAACAAAATGCATTACCCTATGTACTTTAGCAAATATTGTGACGAAACTTACTACAAATATCACAAACCTCAGAGTTTTCTATTCTATGCCGTTTCGTAATTTTTTTTTCACTTATCCCTTCTTTCTCTCTTTCTCACCCTACCTCCCTTTCCCCTCATTTTCCCTCTCTCCCCTTTCTTGCTCTTTCAATCATATGCAACTTACTGCATTCAAGACTTGTATGAAAAACGTAATGAGTTTTTTCATTCTATCTTTCACTCTCTCTCTTCTCCTCTCCTCTCCGATCACTCCCTTCTTTCTTTTTCTCCCCCCCCCTCTCTCTCTCTCTCTCTTTACCTCCCTTCCTCCTTCCCTCCCTTCTCTTTCTCTCTTTCACTTACACGCAACTTTTAAGGTGTTCTTGTTGCAATATCACAATTTTTAGTCTATTATCTTAGAATATATGATTATTACTTATTGTTTACATTTTTATCACCAAATCTATCATTATTATCATTAATGTTATTAGCATTATTATTGCTATTATAAGCATTATTTCATGAATGGGACTATCATTATTAGTATTATTGTCATCTTTATCAATATTATTGTTAACATCATAATTATCATAATTATTGTTATTATTATAATTACTATTATTGCTGTTATAATCATCATCATTATTACTATTATTATCCTTTTCAAAATTTTCATTATTATTACCATTGTTATTATTTCATTATTACTATTGCCACCATTATCATTGTTATGATTGTTTATTTTTTATCATTATTATCATTGTTATTGTTATTATATCCATGACTATGGGTAAGATTATTGTTATCATTATTATTATCTACATATAACCATTTTTAGCATTATCATCATGATTATCATTTTCATTCTTATTTTTAATATCATTAACATTAACATAATCGTCTATATTACTATATTTACTAGTATCATGTAACCATAACTATTACTACAACTCTTATCATTACACGTTTCTATGTTATTACTACTATCATTATTGTTATTATCATTACTATTATTATTAACATTATCGATGAAGTCAGTATCGACCTAATTGTCTCTCTTGCATGCTATACTTCTGTAAAGAAAAGCAAGCAATTATCATATTCTTCTTTTGAAATAGTTTATTGGAGCAAGAAGTCATCAGTATTATAATGTTTATTTTAGCATTCAAGTCATGTCATTTGTTCCTCTTTTTATGCCTGTTCACTTAATCCCCCCCCCTCCCCTAATAATTTTCACATCGTTTATGATTGCATATATACGTGTTTTGACATATCCATAGCTGGATATATCAGTAAAAGTTAGTTTTTTATGTTGGCAATATAAACCTATAAAAGTATAGAATACCGTAAGCTTAATATACATCTGTAGGTATAACTACTACCTTGAAAATGGTTGGAGATATTACTACATGTTCACACATTTAGGATCGCTGGCTCAGACTAAGACTGTCTTTAGGGTCGTACCCGAAAATGTTTGGGAAACACTGATATATATCCTTCGTTGTGTGTAGAAAATGAATGCCTTTTGCAGTTAATTCCAATGGAAGGTGTTCAGTAAAATATATTGGTTTGTAAAATTTAGTAAACATCATAGCAAAACCTATTTTAAAATGTTACATATTTTAAGGTTCTGCTGTTATATACCATTCAGTGATTTTTTATCTTTTCTGATTTGTATTATTCGGTAGAATCAGTGTCGAACAATTAATCATTTCAAATTATACACAGTTGTGGATAAATTGTTTTTATTATCATTCTAATTATTATTATTGTGATTATTGATATCATTATCATTATTATTATTGCTATTATTGTCATTATTCTACCATTCTCATCATTATCATTTTATGATTATTATCATTATCATGATTTTTATTATCATCATTAGTTAGTGCTAGATATGGTAATATAAATAACAGTACGAAAGTTTTTTTAAAAACTAGGTAAGTAAGGAAAGGATAACGTAGAACACATCTTTCAAAGGTTCGAACTGGTGATGAGGTGCCACAAGATATTTGAAATAGATTAGATAATTGTAATAAAGACTATATCTGAAAGATTAAAAGTAATAAAGCAGTGAATGAAAACTATAGATCTTTCTACTTGATTCCTTATTTATTAAACCGGAAACACCTGGAATTAGATTAAAAAAGAAAAAAAGAAAAAAAAAACTTTCTCTTCCATTTCGTTCATGTTTTTTTTTCTCTTTTCTTTTCATTCCTTTCGTCATTCTTACGCTTGCAGAAAGCATTACATATTTAAAAAAAAGTTATATCAATTTAAAAAAAAAATAAATAATAAACCAGAATTAATATATATATATATATATATATATATATATATATATATATATATATATATATATATATATATATTTTTTCTCTATTTCTTGCTTCTCTTTATATCCTTTCACTCATTCTCTCTTTCTCGCTCGTTTTCTTTCACTCACTCACTCTCTCTCTCTTTCTAGCTTTCTCTCTTTTTCCTTCTCCACCTCTCCCTCTCTCTTTCTCTCCTTTCCTCCCTCCCAACCTCCTCTCCTCCCTCGCCTACCCTCTCTCTTACTCTCTTTCTGTCTCTTTTTCTTTATGTATCTCTCCTCCTTTTTTTCTTTCTTGCTTTCACTCATTCACCCCCCCCCCCCCCTTTTTTTTATCTCTCTCTGTCTCTTTCTTCTTACTTCTTACTTCTCTCCTTTCTTTTTTTTCACTCACTAGGTCACTCCCTCCCTCAATCACACTCTCCACCCCCCTTCTCTCTTTCTTTCTCCGTCTATCTCCCCCCCCCCCTTCTCTCTCTCTCTCTCCCTGCTTCCCTCTCTTTTCCTCCCACCTTCCCTCTCTCTCTCTCTTTCTACCTTCATCCTCTCCCTCTCTGTCTCTTCCTCTCCCTCCCACCTTCCCATTCCTTCCCTACTTCCTCTCTCTCTGTCTCTCTCCGCCCCATTTCTCTGTCTGTCTCTCTTGTTTTTCCTTCATTTACTCTCTCCTTCTATATACCTATCTGTCTTTGTCTCTTTTTTTCTTTCTCTCCCTCTTACTTCCGTACTTTCTGTCTGTCCGTCTCTCCCTCCCTCTCTCTGTCACTCCTTTTTTTATATATATATATATATATACCTCTCCCTCCCTCTTCTCTCTTTCTCTCAATTCCTCCCTCCCGTCATCCTCCCCCTCTATATTACACTCTCTCTGTCTATATCTCTTTCTTTTGATTTCGCTCATTCATTCATCCCCCCTCCCTTTCTCTTTCCCTTATTTCTTTCTTTCTATTTCACTCACACACCCTCCCTTCCTTCATCTCTCTCACTCTTACTCTCCATTTCTCCTGTCTATCTGTCTTTTATTTTCTTGTTCTCTCTCTCTTTCTCCGACTCTCTATCTGTTTGTGTAAGTTTAGTGTATTTCCCTCTCTCTATCTGTTTGTGTGTGTTTGTGTCTTTTCCTTTCTTGCTCGCGCTATCGGCAGTGGTGTTCGAGAAGGTGGGGCAGTCTATCTCCCCTTCCTCATTCATAAATGTTTTTTCATACTCTTAATTTACACATTAAGTACTATAAACGTACCTGTTATAGTGTAATTGTTATTGTGGTGTAGAACGCATTAAAATATCAACGAATGATTTTAAAAAGCACTTTTCTGATGTAGTCACCTTTTACAAAGGGAATCTATTCCAAGATTTTCTGAAAGTATCGGCGATGCATGTGTTAGTATCGATATCTTTTTACGTGTGTCCGAATCGCTTTATTCAATTCTAAAGTATTAGTGCATCGGTATCACCTTAGATATTTTTCTATATGGATATATATTACAGAATATATTGTTTTTTTAATTAAAGAAAAAACATCATTTTATATAAAGTACATAAAGTTTAATGTATATAATATTGTACTGAGTACTAGGAATACTGCTGTAACACAATATCAAATGTGCAATCATTAGTTTATTCTTTCCTATTTTCTTCCTTATTCTGTTAGGGTTGAATGGTAGGCCGAGGAACCATTCAGAAAATAACATGATAAAAATCCTTTATACATAACTGCCATTTCAGTAACACAAAAGATAATATGAATCGGGGGAAACGCGAAGTATAGGCTGGAGCGAATTTGGAAAGAGATTTGATGATTTCATTATTTTATGTTAATTACTGTTTTGTTACAGAAAGACTTTAACATAATTCGCTCTGTTAGATTGTGAAATTAGCATGATCGTTCAATCAGGCCAATCAGTGAGATATTTTTTCAGATTTTTTTTCTTTTTTTTTAGGTTTGAACAATATATCTCTGCTTTTTCCTTCTGATAATAGCTAGAAATATAATTCATGATATAAATAACAGTATGAAAATATTCAGAATGCTAATTGGATAAGGAAATGATGTAGAGAACTTGTTGATTGGGTGTCATTTGAAATACGAATAGATAAATTTTATGAGTAAAACATACCAGATAACTTAAAGTAATCATCAGTGACTGAAAATTATAAATCTTTCTACTTGATTCCCACTTTATTCAATTGGAAATAAATGGAATCAGAAAAAAATGTTGATTCCTCCTGTATTTCGTCCATCTTATTTTTGTTTTGATTGGTTTGTTTACTATTTTCTTTCGCCTTTTATATCTACTTTTCCTTGCTTATTTCCTCCTTTTTTTACAATTTATGTGTAACAGTAATATATATAAACAACAATGAAAGAAATCATAAAAAACGCTGCACATAATCATGTCATCTCTCGCTTCGTCATTTCTCAGGCAATAATGACAAGAAAACTATTGTAACGCTTGTATAAAAGATTTAACCTAACTTTCAAAACTAGAATTATCTTTAAATATGAAAAAAACAAAGCAAAATGGGTATTTGGAACAGGGGCTGCGTGTGAAGCCTTAACACTTGCCTTCATGGGATTCGATCCCATGCCTGTTCGTCACGAAGTAGAGACGATACCACTGGACCACGGAGGTCCTTGAATAAATGGGAGGATCTTGTAAATTTGAATGTTTCATTACTCTACTTACTGTCTAAGGTGTTTTAAGCTGAACATTTATGTTAGGAAATCGTATTGTATTTTAGATAGGCCTGTTTTTATTATAAAACAGGAGGTCATCAGTATCACAGGTTTTATTCTATCATCAACTCAACAACAAATATTTGTTATTCTTTCGTATAACTTTGACAATGAATTTTTTATCGTTAAATAAACAAATTTTGTTCACAGTTATTTCCAGTGGAATGTGCTTAACAAAATACATTACCCTATGTACTTTAGCAAATATTGTGACGAAACTTATTACAAATATCACAAACCTCAGAGTTTTCTATTCTATGCCGTTTCGTATTTTTTTTTTCACTTATCCCTTCTTTCTCTCTTTCTCACCCTACCTCCCTTTCCCCTCTCTCCTCTTTCTTTCTTGCTCTTTCAATCATATGCAACTTACTGCATTCGAGACAGGTCTGTTTTCAATTATAGTAATATCAGTACAATAATGAAAAACGTTATAAGTTACTTATCTACCCAACCTCCTCCCCCTTTCTCTATCTATCTCTTAATTTTACTCTCTTGTTTTTTTTTCATTCTATCACTTCCTCTCTCTCTCTCTCTCTCTCTCTCTCTCTCTCTCTTTCTCTTTCTCTTTCTCTTTCTCTCTCTCTCTCTCTCTCTCTCTCTCTCTCTCCGATCACTCCCTTCTTTCTTTCCCTCCCCCCCCCCCCTTTCTCTCTCTCTTTTCTCTCCCTTCCTCCCTCCCTCACCTCGTCTCTATCTCTCACTCATACGCAACTTTCAAGGTGTTCTTATTGCAGGTCAGCACTATCACAATATTTAGTCTATTATCTTAGAATATATGATTATTACTTATTGTTTTTATTTGTATCACCAAAGCTATCTTTTATCATTATTATCAATATCATTATCATCATTGTTATCATTGTAAATTATATTATAATCATTATTATCTTATAAATGGGATTATTATTATTATCAGCATCATTGGTATTATCATTATTATTGTTAACATCATTATTATAATTATTATCATCATTATTATTACTATTATTGTTATTGTTGTTATAATAATAATCATTGTTACTATTATTATTATTATTTTTATTATTACCATTAAAAATGTAATCATTTTTACCATTGTTATGATTATGTTAATTTTTTATCATTATTATTATTATTTTTTGTTATTATTTTTATAGCTATTGAGTATGATTTTGTTATTATTATTATTTATATATCATAGCCATTATCATCATCGGTTACATTATCTTTTTTATTATTATTTTCATTCTTACTTTTAACATCATTAACATTAACATCATCGTCTATATTACTATATTTACTAGTATCATGTAACCATAACTATTACTACAACTCTTATCATTACACGTTTCTATATCATTATTGTTATTATCATTACTATTATTATTAACATTATCGATGAAGTCAGTATCGACCTATTGTCTCTCTTGCAAGCCATACTTCTGAAGAAAAGCAAGCAATTATCATGTACTTCTTTTGGAATAGTTTATTGGGGCAAGAAGTCATCAGTATTATAATGATTATTTTATCATCCATCCTCGTGTTATTTTTAATTTTATTTTATTATTATTATTATTATTATTATTTTGCCTATTCACTGAACTCCCCCTTATCCCCTAATAATCTTCACATCGTTTATATTATATATATGTGTGTGTTTTCACATATCAATAGCTGGATATATCAGTAAAAGTTAATGTATTTTTTGTGTTGGTAATATAAACCTATAAGTTAATATACATCTGCAAATATAACTCCTACCTTGAAAATGGTTGGAGATATTACTACATGTTCACACATTTAGGATCGCTAGCCCAGTCTGATACCGACTTTAGGGTCGCACCCAAAAACGTTTGTGAAACACTGATATATATCCTTCGTTGTGTGTAGAAAAGGAATGCCGTTAGTAGTTCATTCCAATGGAAAGTGTTCAGTAAAATATATTGGTATGTACAATTTAGTAAACATCATAGTTATCAAAACCGATTTTAAACTGTTATATATCTCAGAGTTCTCCTGTTCTGTATCATTCAGTGTCTTTGTTCTCTCTCTCTCTCTCTATTCTTATTTGTATTATTCGGTAGAATCAGTGTTAAATAATTAATCATTTCAAATTATACACGATTGTGGATAAATTGTTTTTATTATCATCATTATTATTATTGCTAACATTATCATTATTCTATTATTATTATCATTATCATTTTATGATTATTATCAATATCATTATTTTTATTGCCATCGTCATTAGTTAGTGCTAGCACTGGTAATATAAATAACAGTACGAAAGTGTTACAAAAATAGAAAAAAAAAAGAAAAAAAGGAAAGGGTAACGTAGAACACATCTTTCAAAGGTCCGAATTGGTGCTTGGGCGCCACAAGATCTCTGAAATATAATCAGACAATTGTAGTAAAAACTATACCTGAAAGATTAAAAGTAATAACGCAGTGAATGAAAACTATAAATCTTTATACTTGATCCCTTCTTTATTAAACCGGAAACACCTGGAATAAAAAAAAAAAAAAAAAAAAATGTTGCTTCCTTTTCGAATTCGTTCATGTTTTTATTTTCAATAATTTCTTGTTTCCTCTTTTCCTTCGGTTATCAAATCCACATTTCCTTACCAACTTCCCCCAAATTTTACAAAATATTTGCATTAAAAAGCTACATGTAAACAACAATGAGAGAAATCAGAAAAAAACGTTGTCAAAATCATAG
>NC_091561.1:36722818-36735318 GCF_042767895.1 Penaeus vannamei
GAAAGAGAGAAGAGAAGGAGGAGAGGAAGGGAGAAGAGAGAGAAAGAGAAAGAAGAAAGAGAGAGAGAGAGAGAGAGAGAGAAGAGAGAGGAAGTGAAATGATAGATGGAAAAAAACAGGAGAGTAAAATTAAGAGATAGATAGAGAAAGGGGGAGGAGGTTGGGTAGATAAGTAACATAACGTTTTCATTATTATTGCTGATATTACTAGACAAAATGAACTATATCGAATGCAGCCAGTTGCATGATTGAAAGCAGAAAGAAAGGGGGAGGAAAAAGAGGGAAAGGGAGGTAGGGTGAGAAAGAAGAAAGAAGGAAGGATGGTAAAAAAAAAAAAAAATACGAAACGCGGCTTTGGAATAGAAAACTCTGAGGTTTGTGATATTTGTAATAAGTTTCGTGTAAATATTTGCTAAAGTACATAGGGTGATGTATTTTGTTAAAGCACATTCCACTGGAAATAACTGTGAACAAAATTTGTTTATTTAACGATAAAACATTCATTAGCAAAGTTATACTATTAAGAATAACAAATATATGTTGTTAAGTTGATGATAGAATAAAACCAGATACTGATGACCTCCTGTTTATAATAAAAACAGAGGCCTATCTAAAATACAAATACGACTTCCTAACATACCGGCTTAAAACACCTTAGACAGTAAGTAGAGTAATGAAACATTCAAATTTACAAGATCCTCCAAGCCCTATTCAAGGACCTCCATGGTCTGGTAGTATCGTCTCTACTTCGTGACGAACGGGCATGGGATCGAATCCCATGAAGGCAGAAATGTTAAGGCTTCACACGCAGCCCCTGTTCCAAATACCCATTTATTTTGTTTTCATATTTAAAGATAATTTCAGTTTCGAAAGTTAGGATAAATCTTTTATACGAGCGTTACAAGAGTTTTTTCTTGTCATTATTGGCTGAGAAATGACGAAGCGAGAGATGACATGATTATGTGCAACGTTTTTTCGGATTTCTTTCATTGTTGTTTATATATATTGCTGTTACACATAAATTGTAAAAAAGGAGGAAATAACCAAAGGAAAAGTGAATATATGAAAGGCGAAAAGAAAATAGTAAGTAAACAAATCAAAACAAAAATAAGATGGACGAATTCTAGGAGGAATCAAATTTTTTCTGGATTCCATTTATTTCAGTGGAATAAAGTGGGAATCAAGTAGAAAGATTTATAATTTTCGAGTCACTGATAAAGATTACTTCAATAAGTTATCTGGTATGTTTTACTCATAAAATTTATCTATTCGTGTTTCAAATGACAACCCACAAGTTCGTGCCCCAACAAGTTGCTCTTCATCACATTTCATAATAAAATTAGCATTCTGAATATCTTCATACTGTTATTTATATCATGAATTATATTTCTAGCTATTATCAGAAGGGAAAAGCATATATAATATGTTTGAAGCTAAGGAAAACAAAAAAATCTGAAAAAAATATCTCGGATTGGCGTGATTGAATGATCATGCTGATTTCACAATCTAACAGAGCGAATTATGTCAAAGTCTTTCAATGTTAAACAAAACAGTAATTATCCATTATTGCTTTCGCCCTCAGAGTGAGTTATCATAAAATAAACAGATCATTATCAAATTTCTCTCCTGATTCCCTCTTGTCTTCGTTCAGTGTTTCCCCCGATTCATATTATCTTTTGAGTAACTGAAATGGCAGTTATGTATAAAGGATATTTATGATTTTATTTTCTGAATGGTTCACCGGCCTACCATTCTACCCTAACAAACTAGGGAAGAAAATGAGAGGGAATAAACTAATGATTGCACATTTGATATTTTGTTACAGCAGTATCCCTAGTACTCAGTACAATATTATATACATTAAACTTTTTATATTAGATGTATTATAGTAATCTTTAAATTTGCTCTGACCCCTTCTATACACTCTGTAATATGCATCCATATAGGTATTCTAATACTTTGGAATTGAATAAATCGATTCGGACACACGTAAAAAAAATATCGATATTAACACATGCATCGCCGATACTTACTTTAAGAAAATCTTGAACAAGATATCTTGTGTAAAAGGTGACTGCACCAGAAAAGTATTTTTTTTTTAAATCATTCGTTGATATTTTAATGCGTTCTACACCATAATAACAATTACACCATAACTGACTGCCCCACCTTCTTGAGCACCACTGCCGATAGCGCGAGCAAGAAAGAAAGACACAAACACAGAAACAGATAGATAGAGAGAGAAAATACACAAAACTTACACAAACGGATATAGAGTCAGAGAAAGAGAGAGAGAACAAGAAAATAAAAGACAGATAGATAGGAGAAATGGAGAATCATAGCGAGAGAGTAAGAGTGAGAGAGATGAAGGAAGGGAGGGTGTGAGTAAGTGAAATAGAAAGAAAGAAAAAAGGGAAAGAGAAAGGGAGGGGGGGTAGATATAGACAGAGAGAGTGTAATGGAGAGAGGGAGAATGATGGGAGGGAGGAAGGGAGAGAAAGAGAGAAGATGGAGGGAGAGGTTGATAAAAAAAAAAAAAAGGAGTGGCAGAGAGAGGGAGGGAGAGACGGACAGAGAGAGAAAGAACGAAAGTAAGAGGGAGAGAAAGAAAGAGATAAAGACAGATAGGTATATAGGAGAGAGGGAATGAAAGAAAAGCAAGAGAGAGAGAGAGGAAGTAGGGAAGGAGTGGGAGGGAGGGAAGGAGAGGAAGAGAGAGGGGGGGGAGGATGAAGGTAGAAAGAGAGAGAGACGGAAGCAGAGAAAGAGAGAGAGAAAGGGGGGGATAGACAGAGAAAGAAGGGGAGTGGAGAGTGAGTGAGGGAGTGACCTAGTGAGTGAAAAAAAAGAAAGAAAGAGAGAGAGAGAGAAAGGGGGGGGGGGGGAACGAATGAAAGCAAGAAAGAAAAAAGAGGAGAGATACATAGAGGAAAAGAGATAGAGAAAGAAAGTAAGAGAGAGGGTGGACGAGGGAGGAGAGGAGGTTGGGTGGGAGGAAAGGAGAGAAAGAAAGAAGGAGAGGTGGAGGAGAGAGAGAGAGAGAAAGACCTAGGAAAAGAGAGAGAGTGAGTGAGTGAAAGAAAACGAGCGAGCGAGAGAGAGAATGAGTGAAAGAAAAAGAAATGTATTTCTCTAATTATTCTGGTTAGATTTTTTTAAAAACTATATGTAATGCTTTCTACAAGCATAAGGATTTTCTTGTCATTATCGTCTCGGAACTAACGAGGCAAGGGATACTGTGATTTTGACAGCGTTTTTTTTTTTTCTCTCATTGTTGTTTACATTTACCTCTTTAATGCAAATATTTTGTAAAATTTGGGGGAAGTTGGTAAGGAAATGTGGATTTGATAACCGAAGGAAAAGAGAAAACAAGAAATTATTGAAAATAAAAACATGAACGAAATCGAAAAGGAAGCAACATTTTTTTTTTCTTTTTTATTCCAGGTGTTTCCGGTTTAATAAAGGAATCAAGTATAAACACTTATAGTTTTCATCCACTGCGTTATTACGTTTAATCTTTCTGGTATAGTTTTTACTACAATTGTCTGATTATATTTCAGATATCTGGAGGCGCCCAAGCACCAATTCGGACCTTTGAAAGATGTGTTCGACGTTATCCTTTCCTTTTTTCTTTTCTTTTTTTAAATCTATTTTTGTAACACTTTCGTACTGTTATTTATATTACCATTTCTAGCACTAACTAATGACGATGACAATAAAAATAATGATAATGATAATAATCATAAAATGATAATGATAATAAGAATAGAATAATGACAATGTTAGCAATAATAATAATAATGATGATGATATCAATAATCACAATAATAATAATAATAATGATGATAATAAAAACAATTTATTCACAATTGCGTATAATTTGAAATGATTAATTATTTAACACTGATTCTACCGAATAATACACATAAAAATAGAGAGAGAGAGAAAAAAAAAGACACTGAATGATACAGAACAGGAGAACTCTGAGATATATAGCAGTTTAAAATAGAATTTGATAACTATGATGTTTACTAAATTGTACATACCCAATATATTATACTGAACACCTTTCATTGGAAGTAACTGCTAACGGCATTCATTTTCTAAACACAACGAAGGATATATATCAGTGTTTCCCAAACGTTTTTGGGTGCGACCATAAAGTCAGTCTTAGCCTGAGCCAGCGATCCTAAATGTGTGAACATGTAGTAATATCTCCAACCATTTTAAAGGCATTAGTTATATTTACAGATGTGTATTAAGCTTACGGTATTCTATACTTATATGCTTATAATACCAACATATTGAATCTTAATAAATAAGAGTTAATAAGTAGCATGAACTTTTACTGATATATTCAGCTATAGATATATACTTGATGTGAAATTTATTGTAAGGGGAGGGGGGGGGTAGGTAAACGAACGAATTATAGTTTAAAATAAGGATAAAAGAATAAACATTATAATACGGATGACTTTTTGCACCAATAAACTATTTCAAAAGTTGCACATGATAATTGCTACCTTTTCTTCACAGAAATATGGGATGCAAGAAAGACAATAGCTAAGTACTGACTTGATCAAGAATAATAATAATAATAGTAATGATAATAACAACAATAACAAAAATGGTAATAGTAATAACATAGTAACGTGTAATGATAAGAGTTGTAGTAATAGTTATGGTTTGATCAACAATGTTAATAACAATAATAATGATATTAACAACAATAACAAAAATGGTAATATTAATAACATAGTAACATGTAATGATAAGAGTTGTAGTAATAGTTATGGTTACATGATACTAGTTACTATAGTAATATAGACGATGATGTTAATGTTAATGATGTTAAAAGTAAGAATGAAAATAATAATAAAAAAAATAATGTAAACGATGATGATAATGGCTATGATATATAAATAATAATAATAACAAAATCATACTCAATAGCTATAAAAAAAAATAATGATAAAAAATAAACATAATCATAACAATGATAATGATGTTAATAATGATAATGAATTAATAACAATGGTAAAAATAATTAAAATTTTAATACTACTACTACTACTAATAATAATAATAACAATAATAATAATAATAATAATAATAGTAACAATGATGATTATGATTATAACATCAATAACAATAATAGTAATAATAATGATAATAACAATAATTATAATAATGATGTTAACAATAATAATGATAATACCAATGATACTGATAATAATAATAATACCATTTATAAGATAATAATGATTATAATATCAATTATAATGATAACAATGATGATAATGACATTGATAATAATGATAAAAGTGATAGCTTTGGTGATACAAATAAAAACAATAAGATATAACTATAAAAAGATAAAAGACTAAATATTGTGATATTGCTGACCTGCTACAAGAAGACCTTGAAAGTTGCGTATGAGAGAGAGAGAGAGACGAGGTGAGGGAGGGAGGAAGGGAGATAAAGAGAGAGAGAAAGGGGGGGGGATGGGAGAGAAAGAAAGAAGGGAGTGGTCGGAGAGAGAGAGAAAGAGAGAGAGAAAGAGAAAGAGAGAGAGAGAGAGAGAGAGAGAGAGAGAGAGAGAGAGAGAGAGAGAGAGAGAGAGAGAGAGAGAGAGAGAGAGAGAGAAAGAGAGAGAGAGAGAGAGGAAGTGATAGAATGACAAAACAAGAGACTAAAATTAAGAGATAGATAGAGAAAGGGGGAGGAGGTTGGGTAGATAAGTAACTTATAACGTTTTTCATTATTGTACTAATATTACTATAATTGAAAACAGACCTGTCTCGAATGCAGTAAGTTGCATATGATTGAAAGAACAAAAAAGAAAGAGGAGAGAGGGAAAATGGGGGTAAAGGGAGGTAGGGTGAGAAAGAGAGAAAGGAGGGATAAGTAAAAAAAAAAAAATAATAATAATAATAATACATAATTGCGAAACGGCATAGAATAGAAAACTCTGAGGTTTTGGATATTTGTAGTAAGTTACAATATTTGCTAAAGTACATAGGGTAATGTATCTTGCTAAGCACAGTCCACTGGAAATAACTGTGAACAAAATTTGTTTATTATTGAATATTCATTGTAAAATTTATACGAAAAAATAATATATAATTGTTGTTGAGTTGATGATAGTATAAAACCTGTGATACTGATGACCTCCTGTTTTGTAATAAAAACAGACCTATCTAAAATACAATACGACTTCCTAACATAAATGTTCAGCTTAAAACACCTGAGACAGTAAATAGAGTAATGAAACATTCAAATTTATAAGATCTTCCCATTTCTTCAAGGACCTCCGTGGTCCAGTGGTATCGTCTCTACTTCGTGACGAACAGGCATGGGATCGAATCCCATGAAGGCAAGTGTTAAGGCTTCACACGCAGCCCCTGTTCCAAATACCCATTTTGCTTTGTTTTTTCATATTTAAAGATAATTCTAGTTTTGAAAGTTAGGTTAAATCTTTTATACAAGCGTTACAATAGTTTTCTTGTCATTATTGCCTGAGAAATGACGAAGCGAGAGATGACATGATTATGTGCAGCGTTTTTTTCTGATTTCTTTCATTATTGTTTATATATATTACTGTTACACATAAATTGTAAAAAAAAGAGGAAATAAGCAAAGGCGAAAGAAAATAGTAAACAAACCAATCAAAACAAAAATAAGATGGACGAAATGAGGAATCAACATTTTTTTTTCTGATTCCATTAATTCCAATTGAATAAAATGGGAATCAAGTAGAAAGATTTATATTTTTTAGTCAGTGATGATTACTTTAAGTTATCTGGTATGTTTTACTCATAAAATTTATCTATTCGTATTTCAAATGACAATCAACAAGTTCGTGACCCTGACGATTTGCTCTACATCATTTCCTTATCCAATTAGCATTCTGAATATTTTCACACTGATATTTATATCATGAATTATATTTCTAGCTATTATCTGAAGGAAAAAGCATATATAATATTTTTGAAGCTAAGGAAAACAAAAAAATCTGAAAAAATACCTCGGATTGGCGTGATTGAATGATCATGCTGATTTCACAATCTAACAGAGCGAATTATGTCAAAGTCTTTCAATATCAAACAAAACAGTAATTATTCTTTATTGCTTTCGCCCTCAGAGTGAGTTATCATGGAATAAACAGATCATTATCAAATTTCTCTCCTGATTCCCTCTTGTCTTCGTTCAGTGTTTCCCCCGATTCTTATTCTCTTTTGAGTAACTGAAATGGCAGTTGTGTTTAAAGGATATTTATGATTTTATTTTCTGAATGGTTCACCGGCCTACCATTCTACCCTAACAAACTAGTGAAGAAAATAATAGGAAATAAAGTAATAATTGCACATTTGATATTTTGTTACAGCAGTATCCCTAGTACTCAGTACAATATTATATATATTAAATTTTAAATAATAATGTTATTACGATGACTATCTTTTTTATTTTTCTTAAGACCCCTTCTAATCACTCTGCAATATGTTAAAAAAATATATCGATACTAACACATGCATCGCCGATACTTTCAGAAAATCATGAAACAGATATCCAGTGTAAAAGGTGACTGCATCAGAAAAGTGCTTTTTTAAAATCATTCGTTGATATTTCAACGCAGTCTACACCACAATAAAAAATACACTAGAACTAACAGGTACGATTATAATAGTGTGCAAATTAAGAATATGAAACAGCCTTCCTTTATGAATGAGGAAGAGGAGATAGACTGCCCCACCAGAAAGAAAATAAAAGAGAAACAATAACAAATAGAGAGAGGGGGGGGGGGGAGAAAAGAGATGGAGAGTCAGAGTGAGAATGGGTCAACGACAGAGAGAAAATACAAACTTACAGAAACAAATAGTGAATCAGAGAAAGAGAGAGGAGAGATGGAGAATCAGAGAGTGAGAGTGAGTCAACGACAGAGAGAGAGAGAGTAAAAAAAAAAAAAAAAAATGAAAATAAAAGATAGATAGACAGGAGAGATGGAGAGTCATAGCGAGAGAGTGAGAGTGAAAGAGATGAAGGAAGGTAGGGAGTGAGTGAGTGAGTGAAATAGAAAGAAAGAAATAAGGGGGAAAGAAAGGGAGGAGGGGATGAGTGAATGAGTGAGTGAAATCAAGAGAAAGAGAGAAAAGAGGGAGGGAGAGGTAGATAAAAAACGGAGTGACAGAAAAAGGCAGGGAGAAAGTAAATGGGAGAGAAAGATAAAGAAAGAGAAAGAGATAAAGACAGATAGGTATATAGAAGGAGAGAGTAAACGAAAGAAAAACAAGAAAGAGAGAGACAGAGAGAGAGAAATGGGACGTGGAGACAGAGATAGAGAGAGAGAAGGAGAGGGAGAGATAGAGCCAGACAGACAGACAGAGAGACAAACAGAGAGAGAGACAGAGAGAGAGAGAGAGAGAGAGAGAGAGAGAGAGTAGAGAGAGAGAGAGAGAAGAAGAGAGAGAGAGAGAGAGAGAGAGAGTGAGAAAGAGGAAGAGAGAGAGAGAGAGGAAGTAGGGAAGGAGTGGGAGGGAGGGAGGGAGAGGAAGAGAGAGAGGAGGGGAGGATGAAGGTAGAAAGAGAGAGGGAGGGAAGGTGGGAGGAAGAGAGATGGAAGCAGAGAGAGAGGGAAAAAGGGTGGGGGGGGGGGGAGACGGACAGAGAAAGAAAAAGAGAGAGAGAGAAGGAAGGGGGGTGGAGAGTGTATGAGTGAGTGAGTGAAAAAAGAAAGATGTATATATATATAGAGAGAGAAAGGGGAGGGGTGAATGAGTGAAAGCAAAAAAAAAAAAAAAAAAAAAAAAAAAAGAGAGAAGGAGCGATACAGAAAGGAATAGAGTAAAAGAGAGGTAGGGCGAGGGAGGAGAGGAGGTTGGGAGGGAGGACAGGAGAGAAAGAGAGGGAGAGGTGAAGCCTAAAGAGAGAGAGGAAGAGATAAAGAGAGAGAGAAAGAGCTAGAAAGACAGCCAGCGACTGATAAAAAACGAGCGAGAGAGAAAGAAAGGGAGAGTGAAAAAAAGAAAGATATATATATATATATATATATATATATATATATATATATATATATATATATATATAGAGAGAGAGAGAGAGAGAGAGAGAGAGAGAGAGAGAGAGAGAGAGAGAGAGAGAGAGAGAGAGAGAGAGAGAGAGAGAGAGAGAGAGAGAGAGGGGGGAGGTGAATGAGTGAAAGCAAGAAAGAAAGAAAAAAAAAGAAAGGAAGGAGAGATACATAAAGAAATAGAGATAAAGAGAGTAAAAGAGAGGGAGGGCGAGGAAGGAGAGGAGGTTGGGAGGGAGGAAAGGAGAGAAAGAGAGGGAGAGATGAAGGCTAAAGAGAGAGAGGAAGAGATAAAGAGAGAGAGAAAGAGTTAGAAAGACAGTGAGCGAGTGATAGAAAACAAGCGAGAGAGAGAGAGAAAGAGAGAGAGAGAGAGAGAGAGAGAGAGAGAGAGAGAGAGAGAGAGAGAGAGAGAGAGAGAGAGAGTGAGAGAGAGAGAGAGAGAGAGAGAAAGAGAGAAAATGATAAATAGATACAGAGAGGTGAACGGAGATATAGAGATAGAAAGTGAGTGTGCGTTTGTGTGTATGTGTATGTGTGTTTGTGTGCTTGTGCGTGTGTGTGAGAGAAAAAGAGAGAGAGAGCTAAACAGTATGTGAGCAAGTGTTTTATATATATGTATGTATATATATTTATATATATACATACATATATATATATATATATATATATATATATATATATATATATATATATGTATGTATATATATTTATATATATACATACATATATATATATATATATATATATATATATATATATATATATATATATATATATATATATATGATATATGTATGTAGGTAGGTATAATTAATCGTAAACTGTGTGCTCACGTATATGCATATGTATAGGTTAAAAAAAAGTAGACAAAAAAGAAGCAAATGAGAAATTGTTTAGTTTCCCTCCGTCTTTCGCGATCCTCTGAAGTCACTTAAATCAACGCTAAACGGGTGATTTTCATTCTATATATAACAAATGTGATTAAACTTACTTTCGTCCTTGGGCGCCAAGGCAGCGGATGATGTGGTGGCGGGGAGAGGACAGGAAGAGGAGGGGACAAATGGGGGAGATGAGGGATGGAAGAGGATTATATGAGATGATATAAGAAGAGAAAAAGAGAGAAATAGAATGATAGATAGATAGTATATAGATAGATTGATAATTGGATGGAGTGATAAATTGATGGATATCAGATTGGGAGAGAGAGAGAGAAATTAATAGATAAAGAGATGAGATGGAGAGAGAGAGATGGAAGGAGGGAGAGGATTAAATAGATAAGGAGAATGCGAGAGATAATTAGACAGATAGATAGACAGAGGGAGAGAATAAAAAGAGAATGAGAGAGAGAAAGATAAATATAAAGATAAATAGATAGATAGAGAGAGAAGTAAAGATAAACAGATAGAGTGATGGAGAGGGGGGGGGGGGGTGAGAAGTGTTCAATCACCCAATCGCAAAATACAGAGAAATCAAAAAGTTGTGAAGGTTTCAAATTTCTTTAAAAGTTGTCCTTGTGTTTACAACCCGAAATTCTCATGCACTCTCTCTCTCTCTGTCTCTCGTTCCCAACTTTTTTTTTTCTTTCTCTCTCTCTCTTTCTGTGTATGTGTGTGTGTGTGCATGCGTGTGTGTCTCTCTCTATCTTTCTCTCTCTCTCATTCTTTTCCTCTCTCTCTCTCTTTCTTTTCCTCTCTCTCTCTCTCTCTCTCTCTCTCTCTCTCTCTCTCTCTCGCTCTCCCTCCCTCCCTTCCCTTCTGTTTCTCCCCCCCTTCCGTCCTTCTCTCCTTCCTTCCTTCTCTCTCTCCTCCCTCCCTTCCTCTGCCACCCCCCTCTACCTGTATACCTCCCCACCCACCCACTCTCCAGCCCGCCCTTCCGACGCCCCTCGCACCTGCAGGAGGAACGGCAGACAGGTGAACGGCGCGTCGGTTCATGTGATCTTGATTGTCACTTTCATGTCTCTTTCCCCTTCCCTCCTCTCCCCTCTACACCCTCCTCCCCCCCTTCCCTGCTCTCCCCGCTTCCTTCCACACCCTCCCTCTTTCATTCTTCTCTCTGTCCCTCTGTTCTTCCTGTTAGTATTTCCAATTTTACTCTTTTCTCCCTTTCCTCCGCTCTTCTTCGTTCCGTTTACCTCTTTTTTCGTTTTCTGATTGTTCTCTGTTTCTTTGCTATTTTCTTTGCTATTTCTCTCCCCTCCCTTTCATTCTCTTCCCCGTTTCTTTCACTCTTCCCACCCTTTCTTTCCTTCCCTTTCCTCCCACCTTTTTTCTCCTTCCCTTTCGTCCTTCTCCTACTTACCATACCTTTTCCACTACTCTACTCTCCCTTTCTTACCCTACCCTACCCCTACTCCCCTCTTTTTGTCTGGAACATTTTTTTTATTGTTGTCCCTCTCGTATCCTTTTAATTGACAATGACATAAATGTTATCACCGTATTTTTGCAATTACGTAGATATTCGCCATACGAATCACTTTAACACGTAACCCAATCATTTTTCGTTCCTTTGTCGTTATCTGTGAATAAGCTGTTGATTCCCTGGATTTTAAGGGTCGTGTGTAGCCCTTAATATTAACTTATGTTGCTGATTAGAGGGGGAGGGAGATTAAAAAAGGGGTTAGCTTGAGTTTATTGCTAACGTTAACTTTGAAGAAAGAGGGAGACCGCTGTAATGTATTTGTTAGAAGAAATATTTAGGCATAAGGATAATATCTTTGATATCTACATCTTATCTTTATATCCAGTGACAATTTAGTGAAATTATATCAATTATGGAAAATAAGATAGGTGAACATGGGATCTAGGATAGATAGTAGAGTAGCCAGCGCTGCAAATCGTGATTTTATTCTCTTTATTATCACCATATCATGCTACCGTTATTTTGCACATATATCTATATTATAATATTCAAATGTATTTTTAAAATGTCATTATATGCTCTACATTCAACACTTTAATAAAAAATTATAAACGGAAATGTTTTTTAATTCTGCTTTATGCTCCGGTTTTATATTTGTCTATCTTTATCTACCTACTCAACTAAATGTAATCTTAAGTAGAATAATAATTTTGAATTTAGTTATGCATTTTCGAAAATAATTAACCAAAGAATTAATTTAGTATTACTTATTTGGTAATATATATTCATTGTAGTACAATCACTTGTGTGTATATATTCAATTTGTCTGATGACCACATGGTTTTTTTTTTCGCTTACGATATTTTCTTGTTTTTCTGTCTTGCTTTCGTTTATTTTTCTTTTATTCGCACGCGTGTATATACCCGCATGCATTTACACACCGCTATACATACATACACGAACATTCATTATCGTTCTCTTTCCCTTTTTTCACACATTTCCATAATTTCTTATTCACTCCATCGAAATTCCCTAAGTCCCCCCACCTTCTTCTCCCGAATCATCAACT
>NC_091561.1:36742818-36750318 GCF_042767895.1 Penaeus vannamei
ATTCATTCTATTTAACTTCATTATAGATATATGTCTATTCATAAACCATATAATTATTCATGTTATCATTATCATATTATTGAATATCTGTTTATTTTATTATTTATTCTATTTTACATTATTATGAATGTATATCTATTCATAAACCAAATCATAATTCACATCATTATCATATCATTATTAATCATTTCATTATTTTATGATTTATTCTATTTTACTTTATCATAAATATATGTCTATTCATAAATCTTCATCTTAATAACGTCACCTTTCCCTCTTCTTCATTCGTAACATATCACCCTCTTTACTGAAGGAAATGCAGGAGACACCCCGAGAATAACTGCAAAGGAGGAGAAACGGGTGACTGAGGAATGAATGAGGCGTGGGCGTGATAAACTAAGGAGGAGGAGGAGGTGGAGGGGGAAGTGGGAGGTGGGAGGTAGTGGAGGAGGGGGTGGGGGAGGAGGTGGGGATGGGAGGAGGTGGAGGGAGAGGTGGGAGGTAGTGGAGGAGGGGTGGGAGGAGGTGGAGGGAGGATGGGAGGAGGGTGGGAGGGAGGTGGAGGTGGAGAAGGGAGGAGAAGGGAGGAGACGGAGAAGGAGAAGGAAGGAAGAACAAAGAGGTGGAGGCGGAGGAGGAGGAGGAGGTAGAGGTGATGGAGAAGGAAGAGGAGGAGATGGAGAAGGAAGAGGAAAAAGTGGAAAAAAAGAAGGAAGGTTAGATGAAAGAGGAAAAGGAGGTGAAGGTGGAGGAAGAGGAGGAGGAGGAGGAGGAGGACGGGCGTGAGGGCGTGCGGGCGTGGGTGGAGTAGAAAACCTTTTCCTTCGCTATCTAACAAAGACTTTTTTTTGTTCTATTTGTCATGCATGCAATAGTGAGTTGCATGCACGGTGCTTCACCTCGAGCTCGGGGAGGAAGATAAAAAGAAGGAGGAAGAGAAGGAGGAAGATAAAAAGAAGGAGGGAGAGAAGGAGGAAGATAAAAAGGAGGAGGAAGAGAAGGAGGAAGATAAAAAGAAGGAGGGAGAGAAGGAAGAAGATAAAAAGAAGGAGGGAGAGAAGGAAGAAGATAAAAAGAAGGAGGGAGAGAAGGAAGAAGATATAAAGAAGGGGGGAGAGAAGGAAGAAGATAAAACGAAGGAGGAAGATAAAAAGAAGGAGGAAGATATAAAAGGATGGAGAGAGATAGTGAGGAAGATAAAAAGAGAGGAAGATGTAAAGAAGAGAAAGAAGGAGGAAGATAAAAAGGAGGAGGAAGAGAAGGAGGGAAAGATAAAAGAAGGAGGGAGAGAAGGGAAGAAAGATAAAAAGGAGGAAGATAAAAAAGAAGGATAAATAGAAGGAAGAGAAACTGAAGAAGAGGGGAGAGAAGGGAAGAAGATGGTAAAAGAAGTGAGGAAGCTAAAAAGAAGGAGGAAGAGAAAAGAAGAGGGAGGAGAAGGAAGAAGATAAAAAGAAGGAGGAAGTTAAAAAGAAGCGAGGAGAGAAGGAAGAAGATAAAAAGTAGGTAAAGAGAAGAGAAAGTTAAGCAAATTAAAAGAAGAAGAAAGAAAGAATTGGGGAAAGTGGAAGAAGAAAGGAAGAATGAGGAAGAAGTAAGATGATGGAGGAGAGAAGGTTGAGGAAGAAAGAGAGAATGAGAGAGAGAAGGAGGAAGAGGAAAGAAAGAATGGAGGAGGAAGAGGGAAAAAGAAAGGAGAGAAGGAGTGGGAAAGAAAGAATGAGGGAATGAAGTAGGGAAAATAAAGACAGAGGAGAGAATATGAAGGAAGAGGAAAGAAATATGGAGGAAGAGATGGAGGAAAAAGAAAGAAATAAGGAGGGAGAGAAGGACGGAGAAAAATAGAAAGAATGAGGGAGAGAAAGACGGAGAAAAAAAAAAGAATAGGCGCAGGAAGAGAAGTGAGGAGGAAATAGAAGAAAAAGTGAAAGAGGAAGCAAAGATATAGAAGGTGGGAGAAGAAAGAAAGCAAGAAAAGGTGGAGGTAGAAAGAAAGAAGGGAGAAAAATAGAGGATTAGAAGAAAGAATGGGAGAGAGAAGGAAGAGAAGGAAGAGGGAGAAGGAAGAAAAATATTTTGTGAGACAGCAAAGAATGATAAGAAACAAGGAAGAGGTTAAAACGAGTTAGGGCGAAAGAGGATGAAAGGAAAACTTCCGATAAAGAGGAAGAATAAAAAGAGAAAGAACATGAGAAAAGGAACAGAACAACAGCGACACAAAGCTATAAATGATAATGCGAATAGAGAAAGAGAGAAACGAGACATAAAAAAAGAGAAAGAAAGAAAGAGTCAAAAAAAAAAAAAAATAGTGACACAAAAAAGAAAAGAAAAGAAAAGAAAAACACAAAGAGGGACAAGAAAAGAATAAGAAAAGAGAAAAGAAGAGGAAGAAAGGATGATGAACCTCCACTGATTGACACAATGGCCGATGTCCACAGCGTCCTCTTCTTCCTCCTCCTCCCTCTCCTCCTTCTTTTTATTTCTCCTCCACGTCCTCTTCCTCCTTTCATCCTCCCCAGCTACTCCCTCCCAAGCCAACCTTTCTGCCTTTTATTTCTTTTTATTCTTTTCCTCTCTTATTTCTCTCCTTCCTTCCTCCTCTCTTTCTTCCTTCCTCCTCCTCTTCCTTCTCTTTCTACCTCTTCCCTCTTCCTTCTCTTTCTCCTCATCCTCCATCTGCTTCTGTTCCTCCTCCTTTTCTTTATCCTCCTACTTTCATTCCTCCATTTCCTCCTCTTCCTCTTCCTACCTCTTTCACCTACCTTCCTCTCCCTACGCTTTCGATCGTCACTCCTCCCACTTCCTTTCCCCGCCTCCCTTACCTCTCCTTCCCTCTCCTCCTCCTCTTCTTCGTCCTTGTAATTTTCTTCCTCTTCTGCTGATTTTCTTCCTTTGTTGTGTCAGTCTTCTGTCACTTCTATGTCTGTCCTATTTGCCCCTATCCTCCTTCAACCTCTTGTGTACATCTCACGCTTTCTTCTTGTCCTTCTTTCATTTCTCTCTTTCATCATCCTCGTACCTTAACCCCCTGTTTTCACTTCCTCTGGATTATCTCCCCCACCTTTTCCTTAAACCATTTGCCTTTGCTTAACTGCATCTCATTTCCTCCCACTTTTCCCGCCTTCTTCTTCTCCAGCCTTTATCACCTCTCGTTTCCTCCCTACCCCTCACCCCTATCATCACCCCACCTCTCTTCTCCCTTCCACCTCCTTCTTCCCCCTCTCCCACTTCCTTCTCCCCTGCTCCCTTCTTGCGTCTCACTTTCCTCTTCCCCTACCTCCTCCCCTCATACTCCTTGCCACCCTCCCCACCTCTGCCTTCTCCCCTTACTTGCCTTCTCCCCTCCCCCACCTGCCTCCTACCCTGCTCCCACCTTCTTCTCCCTCTTCCCCCACTTAATGCTCCCCCCTACCTTCTCTCCCTCCTCCTCAAGATTTCGGTCAGTATGAGTCGTCCAGGTGTCTCAATTGTAAAAAAAAAAAAGAAAGAAAAAGAAAAAAGAAAGAAAGAAAGAAAGAAAGAAAGAAAAAAAATGTTTTCGCTTGACCCGCCTTCCTCTTTACAATTTCAAGTCACTGTCTTTTGATTTATCAAAACCTCTAGCTTTCGTTTATTTAATGACGTTCACGGAATTGAATTATCAGGTCGTCATTTACCTGTATCTGGTTGCATTGAATGAAACTTATTTGTTTGTTTGTTTATTTGGTAATCTGTTTATTCTATGTCTTTCTTATTTCCTTGATTTGATTTTTTTTCTTTTTTTATGAGTGATGTCGAAGTCGCGCTTGAAGAGATTCGGCAAAAAAGAAAAAGAAGAAAAAGATGAAGAAGAAGAAAACATCAAAGGAAGAAGAAGAAAAAAAGGTAAGAAACGAACCACAAAACAAAAGAATTTGTCTTCACTCTCTTTGCAAAATCGAAGACGGTTTTATTAAGATTTAAGATCTAATTTACCAAAGAATAAGAGATCTATTCTATTAAAGAATAATCACGTCGTATAAATAACATTGATTTTGACAGTGTTATTGATCACTAGAAAAAATAGAATGCGCTACAAAGGATCATTATTAAATCATATCATATTAAGAAGAATGATAATAACCAGATTAACAATTGTAATAGAAATGATAAGAAGTAAATTAATGATAATCACCATATTTACAATTGCAATAGAAATGATAAGGAATGAATTAACGATAATCACCAGATTAACAAATATAATAAAATTGATAAGAAATGAATGAATGATAATCACCAGATTAACAAATACAATAAAAATAATAAGAAATGAATTAAATAAAGAATACAGTACAGCAAAGGGGACAAAACAAATCTTCACGCCTTCCATCTCCCGCACAATTGATGACAAAAGAAGGATACAATAAAGGTAGATAAATAGGATAAAAGGGATTAGAAAAAAAGGATAAGGAAGAAAAGAAGACCGGGAAGGCATATAATGCATATGGAAAGAGAGAGAGAGGAAGAGGGAGAACAAGAGAGAGAGGGAGGGAGAGGGGGGAGAGAGACAGAGAGAGAAAGGGAGAGTGAGAGAGAGAGAGAGAGAGAGAGAGAGAGAGAGAGAGAGAGAGAGAGAGAGAGAGAGAGAGAGAGAGAGAGAGAGAGAGAGAGAGAGAGAGAGAGAGAGAAGGAGATAGAAAGAAAGAGAGAGTATGAACGAGAGTCTTAAAGAAGAGACAAAACGAAGATTCGAAGATACCGAAATAGACAAAGCCAGATAGAGCACAAAACATGAAAGAAAATATACACAACGAAAGAAAAAAAAAACAAGAAGAACAAGATTGAAACGAAACGATCTATGAATCAAATTACACCACCCTCCTCCCTTCCGCCCCACCCCCTCCCCCCCTAAAAAATCACCCCCACCCCTACCCCCCACCCCCCAAAAAAGATATCTCCCAAGGAATATCTCTCCTTGCTCGCATCTTTCTCAGTGACATCACGACAGTACACACGATTACTTAGGAGAATGTAATTAACAGACACAATGCTGGTTCGTGAGAGGGCGATCGCGAAGGTATGCGTGAAAGAGAAAGAAGAAAAAATAGTATAAAAAAAAAGAAAAAAAAGAGTGGGAAGGATGAAGTGAAAGAAGAAGAAGGAGTAAAAGAAGAAGAAGAAAAAAAAAAGAGTGGGAAGGATGAAGTGAAAGAAGAAGAAGAAGAAAAAGAAGAAGAAGATAAAAAAAAATCTTGTTATCAGGTTTAGATGTTGAGGTATTTTGGCTTTGCAATGTCGGGGTTTTCTGTTGCTTGCTTTTCAATACGGTTGATCAAAGATTTAGATAGAAAGGAGGTTGATAGGAATATATTCACCTGATAACGATAAAGAGATAAAGGTAAGGAGTAAGTGAGAGAGAGAGAGAGAGAGAGAGAGAGAGAGAGAGAGAGAGAGACAGAGAGAGAGAGAGAGAGAGAGAGAGAGAGAGAGAGAGAGAGAGAGGGAGAGAGAGAGAGAGAGAGAGAGAGAGAGAGAGAGAGAGAGAGAGAGAGAGAGAGAAAGGAGGGGGGGAGAGGGAGAGAGAGGGTGGGAGGGAGGGAGACAGACAGACAGACACACACACACACACACACACACACACACACACACACACACACACACACACACACACACACACACACACACACACACACACACACACACACACACTCACACACACACACACACACACTCACACACACACACACCCACACACACACACACGCACACATACACACACACACACACACACACACACACACACACACACACACACACACGTACACACACACACACACACACACACACACACACACACACACACACACACACACTCACACACACACACACACACACACACACACACTCACACACACACACACACACTCACACACACACACACACACACAGATAGATAGATAGATAGAGATAGATAGATAGATAGATAGATAGATAGAGAGAGAGAGAGAGAGAGAGAGAGAGAGAGAGAGAGAGAGAGAGAGAGAGAGAGAAATTTCAGAGAGATTCCGAGAGATAGAAACAGAGAGAGCAGAAAACCAGACCAACAGAAAAAAAATGCAACTGAACCCTAACGAAACAAGGAAGAGGGAGAAGGAGGAAGAAGGAGGAGAAGGGGAGGAGGAGGAAGGATTGTAGGTGGGGCGGAAGCGTGGGGGAGAGGGGGGGGAGGGGAAGGGAGTTGCAGGTGTCTCGCCACATCCTGGGAGACAATTGACCGTTGGGTGCTTTTGTTACCCTGCTGATGGGTAGCTCGTGAAGACTTGACGTGTCTACCCCCGCCCTCTCTCTCCCTATCTGTCTCTCTTTCTCTTTTTCTCACTGTCTCTGTCTGTCTGTCTCTCTTTCTCTCCTTCTCACTGTCTCTGTCTGTCTGTCTCTCTTTCTCTTTTTCTCACTGTCTCTGTCTGTCTGTCTCTCTTTCTCTTTTTCTCACTGTCTCTGTCTGTCTGTCTCTCTTTCTCTTTTTCTCACTGTCTCTGTCTGTCTGTCTCTCTTTCTATTTTTCTCACTGTCTCTGTCTGTCTGTCTGTCTGTCTCCTTTCTCTCTCTATCTCTGTCTGTCTGTCTGTTTCTCTCTCTCTGTCTATCTGTCTATCTATCTGTCTCTCTTTCTCACTGTCTCTGTCTGTCTGTCTGTCTCTTCTCTCTCTCTCTCTTTATATCTATCTATCTGTTTCTCACTGTCTCTGTCTGTCTGTCAGTCTGTATTTCTCCTCTCCTTTTTATCTGTATGTCTGTCTATCTATCTGTCTCTCTCTCGTTTCTCTATGTCGCTCCCTCCCTCCCTCCCTACTTCTTCCTCTCTCCCTCCCTCTGAAGTAACAAGAAAAAAAAAGAAAAAAAAATCTATTTCTAGAATTTTTCGATAAAAGATGTACACAAGACTGTCACTCTTATATCCAAATAACAAAATGATAACTGATACCAGTACAACATGAATGGTAATACCGACACCCATTAGCCATTTAATAACACCACCGCTATTAATAGCAATAAAGGTCCGTTTAGCGAGAATGAACACGTGCATTGCAATGACCCAATGACACGTGGTTGCATTTGTCGGTTTGCAAGTGTTTTAATTTCCGGGGAGAAAAAGACAGATGTTCTGGTTGTTTCCATAAGGGTGTATTTTCCGACTCAATTCCGTAATGCGATACTATCATAAATCTCGTACTGTTTAGGTGGGGTTCTCTCTCTCTATCTCAATCTCTACTCTGTCTCTTTATTCTCTCTCTAATTCTCTTTCTTTCTCTGTCTCCGTCTCTTCTGTTTGTCCGTTGCTTTCTCTCTCTCTCTCTGTCCGTCGCTCTCTCTCTCTCTCTTTCTCTCTCTGTCCGTCGCTCTCTCTCTCTCTCTCTGTCCGTCTCTCTCTCTCTCTGTCCGTCTCTCTCTCTCTCTCTCGTTCTCTCCATCCGTCTCTCTCTCTCTCTCTCTCTCTCTCTCTCTCTCTCTCTCTCTCTCTCTCTCTCTCTCTCCATCCGT
>NC_091561.1:36757818-36760318 GCF_042767895.1 Penaeus vannamei
TATATATATATATATATATATATATATATATATATATATACAGAGAGAGAGGGAGAGAGAGAAATGAGGCATGTTAATTCACTTGTAGATTTATATAACGGAATGCCAGTGATGATTTACACTTTCCGGGTATAAACAGACAGGTATAGGCACACAGACAGACAGGTAGACACAGGTAGGCAATGAGCAAACTAAAGATAGATAACCAGGCAATTAGATGAGTCTTTGCATAACTCCTCTACTTTTATCTGTCTATATGTATCAATATCCTTCAGTCTTTGTTCAGTCTATCTGACTGTGTGTCTATCTTTTTTTGCCTCTATAAAAATTGCATTCTACGTATATCTATATTTGTCTATGTACACTTTGTTTATATCAGTCTAAGTAAAGTATTTACCTCTCTATGTCTATGTCTGTCTACGTAACCCATTTGTCTATTCTTCCATATATATACCTTCACAACCAATAAATCTCTATCTGTTTGCGTAACTCATATCTCTATGTCTATCTGTCTATATCCGTTTCCATAAGCTATCTTTCTTATTTTTTTCCGTTGCCTATCAGTCTAGATCTGACTATACCTACCTATGTAAACTATCTATTTATGTCTGTCCAATTAATCGATCTGTCCATATCAGCCTGTGTAAATGATCTGTCTTTATTTGTTTAACTAACCTTATCGGAGTCATTTTCTCTATCTACATCTTCCCGTGTAAACTATCTATTCGTCTTTGTCTGTGTAACCCATCTCTTATATATCTACCCGGGTGACTTACCTCCTCAAATCTGTCTCTGTAACCTATCCAATCTTATCTGTCTGTATAACTCACCTGTCCATATCTGTCTCTGTTACCCATCTGTCTATATCTGTCGGCGCATCCTTCGGGCGCTTATCTGGAGTCCAGTGGGAAGCATCTGTTAATTGGCTGTCAATAACTGCCTCATCTCCACTGGTTTGTAGTCCCTTTAAGCGAAGACGATGGAAGGTGGAGAGGAGAAGGAAAAGGAGAGAGAGAGGAGAGAGTCATGAGAGAAGTGATGGAAAGGGGGATAAGTTGGAGATCGGGCGATAAGAGGAAATAATAGGAAGGATAAAGGGCGGAAGAGAATAAGAAGATAAAGAAGGAAATCGCATTGATATACAAATAACAACAACGTTCAATAACTAACAACCAAATCACCAAACAGAATGAAAGACAACGAGATTAAGAAACAAAACAAACAAGTACAACACACGATAATGCGCAGAATCTAAAATTAATGGCAGAGTAGTAGAAGAACACGAAGAAGAGATGGGAGATGATAAGACATGAAGACATTCGGAAACGCATGACTAGACCCGACTCACACCTCAACACGTGTAACACAGGAACCCGAGATTCCAGTGACGGCCAAGTTAATCGACTTGTGGCGCCGGCGTCTCTATGTTGCTGCTGGTGGCATGGGTATGTGATTTATGCATATATATATATATATATATATATATATATATATATATATATATATATATATATATATATATATATATATATATATATATATATAGAGAGAGAGAGAGAGAGAGAGAGAGAGAGAGAGAGAGAGAGAGAGAGAGAGAGAGAGAGAAAGAGAGAGAGAGAGAAACAAAGAGAGAGAGGTACAGAGAAACAAAAGAGAAGGAGAGACAGAGAGAGAGAGAGGGGGGGGGGGAGAGGGGGGTGGGAGAGAGGGGGGGAGAGAGAGAGAGAGAGAGAGAGAGAGAAAGAGAGAGAGAGAGAGAGAGAGAGAGAGAGAGAGAGAGAGAGAGAGAGAGAGAGAGAGATAGAGAGAGAGAGAGAGAGAGAGAGAGAGAGAGGGTGAGAGACCGACAGATAGATAGACAGATAATGTGACGTGTGTACAAGATGAAATGAAGTACTGATATGATTATGAATAAAGAAAAGAATAGATGTTGCTGTTTTTCTATTAATCCTCATTAAGCGAAATGGTTTTAGTACCTGGAGAGGAGTCCTATACAGCTCGAAACTCATTCTATATTAATTTCCTTTATTGTTGTGTCTACACCTCATCATGAACTCCCTGTTTGCATGCCTTCCGTAAATATGTACTTACTAATTTTTTGCTTGTTATCACCTTGTTTGATTACTAACTTGCTTTTTTTTTTTTTTTTTTTTGCCTGAATTATTGCTTGTACGTATGTTACTTATTGCTTTTACGTCCCTCTTATTCCTCTTACGCGAATTTCACGGCAAGTCAGCATACTATTACTATATATAATGATTCAACTTTCGGTAAAGTGCCTGACATTAGGATATTATTTCATATTTCATCTACGTCTATGCCATTACATCAACTTGCTCATCTTCTTTCCTATCTTCTGGTTCACCGAGATATCATCTGTCTTGCATAGAGTACGTCTCTTGAGAGAATCATCTTAATTCTGTTCAGGGGGAATTCTCTTCGTCAAACTAACATGTAATAGTTATAAGGCGGTTATTGATTCAAAATGAGATAGTATATC
>NC_091561.1:36767818-36770318 GCF_042767895.1 Penaeus vannamei
GTTTGGGTGTTCTCGCGGATCATCGCCAGGTCTCGCCGAATCTCGCTGGCATGATTAAAAAAAATTCTATGAGAAGTAGTGATAGTGTTAAGTGTTACTGTCACTACCAATATTGTTATCCTTATTACTATAATTCATCATTTTAATCCCTATCGATATTACTATTGTTATTATCATAAAACTAAACCTTATATACTGAAGCGCTAAAGCAGCTACAGATCTCCTCCTTAGAACACAGAAGAATATTCTTAACAGAAGAATACTCCTACAACATCTATACATCAGTGAGACATCGGGATATACTACCTGACCTGTCAATCATGAAAACAGCTCCGTGATGATGTTAATATTAGATCTTATGAACCAAAGATATTATGTTAATTGTACCCTTGTGTATTAGACATTTAAATGCCCACTTTGTTAAGTAAAGATTTTGTTTTTGTAATTATACTAAATAAACTCTTTATTATTGTTATCATTACTGATATATTTATTATTCGCATTATAATCATGATAATTACAATTACAATTACATAATAATAACAATGATGATAACAATAGCAACAATGTGTTATTGTTATTATCATTGTTCTTATTATTATTGTTATTATCATTATCATTATTACTATCTTCATCTTTATCACAATTATTGTCATTATTATGATTATGATTATCATTATCATTATTATTAATATTATTATCATCATCATCATAATTATTATTATTATTGTCATCATTATTATTATTAGTAGTAGTAGTAGCAGTAGCATAATCCTTACTATGATTATGATCATCATTACCCTTAATCCAACTCCTTTATCATTATCTTATTTACTCTGTGAGTTCGTATGTTCGTGTGTGTGTTTTTCCACCACCTTCCATTATCCTCTCTAATTTCCATAACAATTTTCAGAAGGGAATATTCTCTCCTTTTAAGTCACCTGTGAGTTAATAAGAACCTATAGGTAAGTGAATAAATATCTTCTTTTATTCAACACGCGTTGGCCAATATACATTTCACAGTTATGGACAAATAACTTAAAAAAAAAAAAAAAAAAAAAAAAAAAAACATGGAGGTCCTAACAAGCTTCCAAAGTCTTTCAAATTGTGGTCGAAAAAGGACATAGCTTTGACGGATAAGCTGAGCCTTATTTATTTATGAACATTCTTCTCTGTCTGTCTGTCTGTCTCTCTTTCCCTCCTTTTCTTTCTTTCTCTCTCTCTCTCTCTCTCTTTCTCTACCTCTCTCTCTCTCTCTCATCTCTCTCTGCCTTCTCTGTGGTCCCTTCTCCATCTCCCCTCCCTCTCTCTA
The DNA here is from genome assembly GCF_042767895.1 of Penaeus vannamei. Taxonomy (NCBI): domain Eukaryota; kingdom Metazoa; phylum Arthropoda; class Malacostraca; order Decapoda; family Penaeidae; genus Penaeus; species Penaeus vannamei. Next base: position 36,769,131 of record NC_091561.1, read on the forward strand.
TCTATCTGTCCTCTCATATATTTATTCTCTCTCGCTGTCATCTGCCTGTCCTAGTTTCTCGTTCCTCTGTCTCTCTCTCTCTCTCTCTCTCTCTCTCTCTCTCTCTCTCTCTCTCTCTCTCTCTCTCTCTCTCTCTCTCTCTCTCTTTTATACTCTCTCTCTCCTCTCTTTCTCTTTCTCCTCTCTCTTCTCTCTCTCCTCCCCCCCCTCACTCTCTTTCTCTATCTCTCACTCACACACATTTTTATTTATTTTTTATTAGTATCATTTTTTTTTTTTTTTTTTTTTTTTGGCGACCCGGATTTTTGGTCAAAAATATGCCAGGCTTTCGTAATGAGGGAAGGGATATTGTTGCCATATACGCGAGGAGTATGGATGGATGAGACGTATGTTAAGCATGAATCAGGCTGTCTGGGGGGAAGACGGGTGATGTATGGGTGACCTCTCTTGCCCCTGGGTGGGTGAGGGTGGGTGGGGGGAAGGGGAGGAAAGGAGGGGAAGAGGGTGGGAGAGAGGTGAGGGTGGGTGAGGGTGGAGAGGATGGGAGGAGAGGGAGGGAGGAGGTTGGTTGAGGGTGGGGGTAGGGAGTGGGAGAGAGGGCGGGAGGATGGGAAGAAGGCGGAGGATGGGAGGGAGGAGGGAGTGAGGGGAGAGGGTGGAGGGTGGAAGGAGGAAGGGGAGAGGAGGGTGAGGGGTGGGGGGAGGGTGGGGGGATGGGAAGGAGGAGGGAGAGGAGGGAGATGAGGGAGATAGGAGGAAGAGGGAGGGAGGGGGTGAGAGAGAGAGGGCGGGAAAGGTGGGGTAGAGGGTGGGTGGGGAAGAGAGGAGGGGAGAGGGGGGTGAGGGAGGGAGGATGGGAGTGGTGAGGGGAGACGGAGGGAGTGAGGGAGGTGGAGGAGGAGGGAGAGGGAGGGAGGAGGATGGGTTAGGAGTGGTGGGAGGAAGGGGGAAGAGGAGGTGCCAGGAGAGAGAGCAGAAGAAAGGGAGAGGAAGATGAGGAAGAAGGAGGTTGTGGGTGTGGCTGGTGTGGGGGAATGAAAGTTTAGGGGGGATAGGAAGTGACAGGGGTAGGGAGAGGAGCTATAGGGAATTGGGGAGGTGGAGAGAGGGGGAGGAGGGAAGGATACCTTTGAAGGAAGAGTGTGGTTAAATGTAGGCGGGAGGGAGGGAGAGAGAGGGAGGGAGGGA
>NC_091561.1:36775318-36780318 GCF_042767895.1 Penaeus vannamei
AGCAAGAAGTAGAAGATAAAGAGGAAGAAGAAACAGAAGAGCAAGATGTAGAAGATAAAGAGGAATAAGAAACAGAAGAACAAGAAGTAGAAGAGGAAGAGGAATAAGAAAGAGAAAGACAATAATTAATTTTAAAAATGAACAAAAAGTAGAAGATGAAGAGCAAGAAGAAAGAGAAAGACAAAAAAAAAAAGTAGAAGATGAAGAGGAAGAAGAAAGAGAAAGACAAAAAAAAGGAAAGACGAAATATACAAAATGAAGGAAGAGGAGGAGGCCAAGGAATCCCCGTTGGAGGAAGGAAGGACTCCCAGCATCTCGCCTTAAGGAGAACGCGGATGATGAAGATGGAACAGAAGGGGGTAGGGGGAAGGGGAGAGGGGAGGGAAGAGGGGGAGACGGGGGAAGAGGGGGAGATGGGAGGGGGTTGGAGGTGGTTTGATGGGGGATGGGGGTGATGGTAGGAGGGTGATGGGGGAGGGAGGCGGTTGGAGGGGATGGGAAAAGGGGAGACGGGAGGGGGTGAGGTGGTTGGAGGGTGATGGGGGAGGGGAGGGGAGGAGGAGAGGAGAAGGGGAGGGGTGTGGGAGAAGAGGGGGGATGGAAGAGGGGAGTGAAGAGTGAAAGAAGAGGGGGGGATGGGGTGGGGGTGGAAGTCGGTTGGAAGTGGAGGGTGGGGAGGGACAGGGTTGGCGGAGGGGTGGGGGGTTCCAGAGAAAGAATTGAGTGGGAGAAAGGGAGGCAAGATGGTGGGGGATGTGGGGGGGGGGGGGGGATATAAGGAGAGAAAGAGGAGATCATTGGAAGAGGTGGAGTTGGAAGCGAAGGGGGAGAGGGAAAGGTTAGAGGAGAAGGGATTGAAAAGGGAGGAAGTAAACGGGGAAGGGGAAAAGAGGAGGATGTAAAGAGGGGGAGAATTAAGAGAGGAAAGGGAGGTAAAGAGGAGATTAGAAGGGAGGGGAGAGGGGGAGTTAGGAGAAAGCAAAAGAAATGAAAGAAGAAGGAGAAAGAGAAAATGAGAGAGGGGATAGATGGGAAGATAGAGAGAAAGAATAGGATGAGGAGAAAAGAGGAGGTGAAGAGGAGAAAGAGGGAGGAATTATCGTAAATCTGGATTATCTTTTTCATTATACAATAGTGCTTTCCTCTCTCTATTTCTCCTATGTATACTTTTATCCATCTTTCTATTTATTCCTGTATACATTCTCTATCTAATTCATCCATTGGTCCATTAATCGAAATGTTTTTTTTATGTTTTTTTATTTTCATCTTTCGTTTACTTCTTTACTTATTTTTGTGTGTGTTTGTCGTTATTTTTTTATCACCGCTTGCTATTTCTTTTATAATTTTTATCAGTATTCATACATCTTATCATTATTTACATGTCTAGTTACTGTTTAATTATCATCATTTACGTTTCTTATCAACAAGAGAATAAGGTCCATTCTTGATTTTGTTTTTATTGTTGTGTTCTAAGGCATCGGTTTAACTCCAAGACAAATGTAGTTATAATGTTTTATTTTCTATATTTTTTTTCATTTATTTATTTATTTTTTTAAGATAAGGTCATTCTAAGATTTTTTTTTCCTTATTGTTGTGTTCTTATGCGTCGATTTATCTCAAGACAAATGTAGTTATAATGTTTTTATTTCCTTTCTTTTTCATAAGATCATTCTTGATTTTTTTTTTTTTGTTCTTATACGTCGCTTTATCTCAAGACAAGTGGAGTTATAATGTTTTCATTTCATTTTTATGTCATTCTAGATTCTATTTTTGTGTGTGTGTGTTCTTATTCGTCGATTTATCTCAAGACAAATGTAGTTATAATGTTTTTTATTTCTTTTTTTCTTTTTTTATTATTATTTTTTTTTTCATGAGTGTCGTAACAGAAAAGTGGACCTGCTCTTCGATATGCTGCTGGAAATGACAATGGTGGCTAAACAAGGATCGGATTCTGTATCAAATTCTGATTCATCACGAAAAGAAAATGCATACGCCCACACGCACGCACACATTCACACACACACACACACGGACACGGACACTCGCACAAACACATACACACACACTGGCACACACAGACACACACACACACGCGTACGCACACACGCACGGACACACATACACGCACACAAACACATACATACACACACATACACACGGACAAACACACACGCACACACAAACACACACGCACACACACAAACACAAACATACACACACACAGACACGGACAAACACACGCACGCTCACTCACTCATTCTCACACACACACACGCACGTACGCAGCGCTCCACCCCCCCCCCCCCATGATATCTCGTGTCTGCCCTCAGAATCACATCACTTAATACCAGTCTGAAGGATCGCTTTCCATTTAGCCAAAGGGAGTTTTGGAGAGGGGGTGGGGTGGGGTGGAGGAAGGGTGGGTGGGCAGGAGGTGGATGGGGAAGGTATGGAGGGGGTGGAGGAGGAAGGAGGGGGTGGAGGGTGGAGGGCAGTGAGAGGGGGTGGAGGGTGGAGGGGTAGGAGAGGGAGGAGAGAGGGGAGGGGGCGGAGGGAGTGGAGGGGTAGGAGGGAGGAGGAGGGTAAGGAGGAAATGGGTAGGGGTGGAGGGTAAAGAAGATGGGAGGTTGGGGGTTAGGGGGTTGCTGGGGGTAGTGAGCAGAAGGGAAGGGAGAGGAAAGGAGGGAGAAGAATGGGTAGGGAGTTTTGGAGAATGGGGGATGGAGGGTGAGGGGTAGGATAGGGTAGGTGAAGGTGGAAAAGAGGGTGAAGGGGCTAGAGAAGGTGCGGGGTTGGGGGGCAAGTAGGAGAGGGAAGAAAGAGGGGGAAAGAAGGGGAGTGGGGTAAGAAAGGAGGGTTGTGGGGATAGGTGGAAGAGGAAGAAGGAAGGGGAAAGGAGGGAGAAAAAAGGAAGGAAAAAAGGAGGGATATAGTAAAAAGCAATAATTAGGAGAAAGAGGAAAGCGGTGAATGATAAAGAGTAGAAGAAGGGGAAGTGATTGCTAAGACAACGGGAGGGTGGATAGGGGAGGGGAGGGGGGAGAGGGGGGAGACGGCTCTGAAGTGAAGGTTGGGGGAGAGGGGGGAGAAGGGGGCTAATTCTTGACCTCATCTCAGCTATGAAAAAAATTTCCGTTCGTCACGCCATTGGACTTTCTTATGACCTTTTCTTGAAGATTAGGCCGGTCTTCTTTTTTTTGGCGTGGGGGGGGGGTGGAGGTCGGGGGTGAATGGGGGGGGGGAGAGGGAAGGGAGGGCTTCCTTCTCGTATTTGGGTTATATCAAGGCCTTGTAATTATTATGATTGATGCTAATATCTTGTTTTGTTATCTTAATTATCCTCATTAACAATGTTATCATTATCATAATTACCAACTTGATTAACGATATCATTTTTTTTTTTTTATAAATTGCTTCTTTTTTTCTTTATTTACTTTGTCAGGAATATTTCTTAAAATACTTTTCTTTCATAAATATTTGTTGTTTTTTCTCCTCCATCTCCCCTTCCTCATGTTCTTTCATTTCTCATCTTTCTCCTTTTCTCTGTTTTTTTCCTTCTCTCTTTTTTATGCCTTCCATACCTCTCTTCCTCCTTGTCCTTTTTTATATCTTTACTTCCTCATCATCATTCATCCTTCTTCACCTTATACTCCTTTTTCTTCATCTTCATCTGTCTTTCTCTTCCTTATTATCCATCTTCTTTTCTCCTTTCTTCGTTTTCCCTGTCACTCTTCTATTCTTCTTTAACGTCTATTCTCCTTTCTCCTTCTTCTTTCTCTGCTTCAACCCTTTTCATCCTCTTCCTCCTCCCACTCCTTCTCCTCCTCCTCTTCCCCTTTTTTTCTACATTCCTTCCTTCATCGTCCATTTTTTCTTCTACTACCTTTCAGTTTCCTCCTCATTTCGACCTTTTTGATTTCTCCTCCCTCCTCTTCTTCATTTCCTTAGCCTCCACCCCCTTTTCCTTGTTCCTCCTTCCTCCACTTTCTCCTCCTTCTTCCCTTCCTCTTCCTTCATCATCTTCCTCCTTCTCCTACTCTCCATTCAGCTTCTTCCTCCTCCTCCTACTCTCCATTCACATTCTTCCTCCCTTCTACTCCTCCCTCTCTCTTCACCCCTCATTCATTTTCTCTTTCCTCACCCCTTCTTCCTCCTCCTCCTCCTCATCCCCATCCACCTCACCCCTCCCTTCCCTTTCCCCCCCCCTCACCTGCTCCTCCCTCCTATCCATCCCATCCCCTCTTCTCCCCCTCCCTCCCTTCCCTTCTCATCCCCTCTCCACACTCCTCGTCCTCTCCCCCTAACCCCTCACCTCCTTTCCTTCTTCCTCCCTCCCTCCCTCTTCCCCATCCACCTTTCCTCGTCCCTCCCTCTCCCCCCCTCCACCTGCTCCTCCCTTCCCTCCTCCACCCTCCACCTGCTCCTCCTCCTCTCTTTCACCCTCCCCCTTCCCCTCTCATTCTCCACCTCTTCTCTCATCCTCATCCACCTCCTCCTCCTGCCTCTCCCCCCCTTCACCTCCTCCCCCCAACCCCCTCCCACCCCCCTTTCCAATCCTCCAGGCTTCTTGGGAATCTTCTCCGGACCTAATCAAGGCATGATGAATCTCTCCCAATCACTTACAGATTCGGACGTCCAGCTGGAGGGGAGGAATCCTTGAACACATGGGGAGAGGGAAGGAGGGAGGGAGGGCGGGAGAGAGAGGGAGAGGGAAGGGGAGGGAGGGAGGGAGGGAGGGTGGGAGGGAGGGAGGGAGGAGGAGGAAGGGAGGAAGGGAGAGAGGAGGAAGGAGAGAAAGAGAGAGAGAAGGAATGAGAGGGAGGGAGGGAGGAAGAAGAAAGTGAGAGAGAGAGAGAGAGAGAGAGAGAGAGAGAGAGAGAAGAGAGAGAGAGAGAGAGAAAGGAGGGAGGGAGAGAAGGAAGGAGAGACAAGGAAGAAGGAGAGGAAGAGAGAGAGACAGAGAGAGAGAAAAAAAAGGAAGGGGAGAAGGAGAGGGAGAG
>NC_091561.1:36797818-36800318 GCF_042767895.1 Penaeus vannamei
CAGCGCGGTGCCAGGTCGCCTCCAGAACCGGAATTAATTACCTCTACGTCTGCAGGTCAGCGAGAACTCATGACGGGTCTGCCTGGCGCATGACACGAGCGGAATGTGGTCTGGGAGGAAGGAGGATGGGGGATGGGTAGGGGAAGGGATGGGGGAAGGGATGGGGAGGAGGGAGGGGGAGGATGGGGGAGGGATGGGGATGGGAAGGAGGGAGGATGTAGGGGGAGGGATGGAATGAGGGAGCGGGATGGGAAGGAGGGAGGATGTAGGGAGAGGGATGGGGATGGGGGGAATGAGGGAGGGATTGGAAGGAGGGAGGAAGGGAGGATGTAGGGGGCGGGATGGGAAGGAGGGAGGCTGGGAAAGGAAAGGTAGTGGGTTGGGGTGGGGAGGATAGATGGGGAAGGGAAGGAAATTTGGAGAAAGTAGAGGAAGGAATAGGAAGGAAGATGAAGTAAGCGAGGAGAGGAGATGGGAGGATACGAGGGAGGGACAAGACGACGGGAGGAAGGATGAGAAAGGGAGGATATGGGGATGGGAAGAAGAGGGGAAGGAAGTGACAAAGTGTGGGCATGTCTGTGAGGATAAGAGGGGGAGGAGGAGGAGGAGAAGGAAGGGGAGGTGGAGGAGAAGGAGAAGTAGGGATGAGGATGAGAAGGGGAGGATATGGGGAAGGGAAGAAGAGGGAAGGAAGTGGCATAGGGTGAGGATATCTGAGAGTTTAATAGGAGGAGGAGGAAGAGGAGAAGGAGGAGGAGAAAGAAAAGGAGAAAGAAGAAGAGGAGGTGGAGGAGAAGAAGAAGCAAAAGTGGGAGAAGGAGAGAAGTTAACAAGTTTAAAAAAAAGGAGGAAGGGGGGGGAGGATAGAGGGGGAAGGGGGTAATGCTAATTAATAACCTTGACTCTACAAGGCAGGTGACGTTAGCTGTATTGGACTTTTTTTAAGAGGCAGAGGGGTGTGGAGGGAAGGGGGAAAGAGGAGGGGTGTGTGGAGGGAAAGGGGAAGGGGGAGGGGTGTGTGGAGGGAAGGGGGAAAGGGGAGGGGTGTGTGGAGGGAAGGGGGAAGGGGGAGGAGGGTGTGGAGGGAAGGGGAGGGGGATGTGGAGGGAAGGTGTGAGGGAGAGGGGCATGTGGAGGGAAGGGGAGGGGGAGGGGTGTGTGGAGGGAAGGGGGAAGGGGGAAGGGGAGGGGTGTGTGGAGGGAAGGGGGAAGGGGAGGGGGTGTGGAGGGAAGGGGGAAGGGGGAGGGGGTGTGTGGAGGGCAGGGGGAAGGGGGAGGGGTGTGTGGAGGGAAGGGGGAAGGGGGAGGGGTGTGTGGAGGGAAGGGGGAAGGGGGAAGGGGGAGGGTGTGGGGAAGGGGAAAGGGGCAGGAGGGTGTGGAGGGAAGGGGGGAAGGGGAGGGGGTGTGGAAGGAAGGGAGGGGGAGGGGAGACGTAGAAGGAAGGGGAAGGGGGAGGAGGGTGTCGAGGGAAGGGGAAGGGGAGGGGTGTGTGGAGGGAAGGGGAAAGGGGAGGGAGACGTGGAGAGAAGTGGGAAGGGGGAAAGGGGAGGGTGTGTGGAGGGAAGGGGGAAGGGGGAGGGGTGTGTGGAGGGAAGGGGTGAGGGGAAGGGGGATGTGGAGGGAAGGGGATGTGGAGGGAAGGGGGAGGGAGATGTGGAGAGAAAGGGGAAGGAGAAAGGGGTGTTGAGAGAGAAGAAGGAAGAGGGAATAAAGGAGAGAGAGACGGATACTGCTACTGAACAACTTTATTTGGCCTTAATAATTGTCGAGTCATTTATATGGAATTCAGTATAAAATAATAACAATAGTACAGGACCTTAGATCAAAAACAAACAAACAATTATACCTGCTAATTGATTTAAAACATGTCATTTAATATACTTATTTTTATTACCGATAAGAAAAAGTAAACTAGGATACAGTGAAAATAATTTAACATAGAAAACCCGTAGCAAAATTGTAGTTAAATGTAAGTGATGAACCTTATTGAGAGAAAATAGTAAAAAGAGAGTAAAAGGAAAAGGAGAAGAAAATGAAGAGTATAGGAAGTAGGAGAGAAAAGGGGAGAAAAGGAGGAGGGAGAGGAAAGAGAGGATGAAGCTGAAGTAAGAGATAAGATGAGGAGAAGAAATAGAGAAAGGAAGAAGAGTAAGGAAGATAACGAGAGGCGAAGGGAAGAAGATGAGAGAGGAGGAATTAGAGCGAAAGTAGAAGAAACAAAAAGGAGGAAGACAGAAAGAGAAATATGGAGTGAAGCTAAGTGATGAGGAAGGGGGCAAGATGAAAGATCTTTTTTTTTTTTATATGATGATGACTGATGACCCTAGTATTGTGTAAGAGGTATTCATTTTGCATATCATTATCTCTACACATTCTTTTAGCTGTTTATTTACTTGGTAATGGACACTGTTAATTGATTATCTCTCTCTCTCTCTCTCTCTCTCTCTCTCTCTCTCTCTCTCTCTCTCTCTCTCTCTCTCTCTATATATATATATATATA
>NC_091561.1:36812818-36815318 GCF_042767895.1 Penaeus vannamei
CGGCCCTGTTAATTATATGTTTATGCTAATTAAGCCTCGAGGGGTGTAGGGAGACGAAGGAGGAGGAGGAGGAGGAGGAGGAGACGAAGGAGGAAGAGGAGGAGGAGGAGGAGGAGGGGGAGGAGGAGGAGGAGGGAGACGAAGGGAGGAGGAGGAGGGAGGAGGAGGGAGGAGGAGGAGGAGGAGGGAGGAGGAGGAGGAGGGAGACGAAGGAGGAGGAGGGAGGGAGGAGGAGGGGGAGTTAGGAGGGAGGAGGGGGAGGAGGGAGGAGGAGGGAGACAGAAGGAGGAGGAGGAGGAGGAGGGAGGAGGAGGAGGGAGGAGGAGGAGGAGGGAGGAGGAGGAGGAGGAGGAGGGAGGAGGGAGAGGAGGGGGGAGGAGGAGGGAGGAGGGAGGGGAGGAGGGGGAGGAAGGGAGAGGGAGGAAGAGGGAAGAGGGGGAGGAGGAGGAGGAGGAGGAGGAGAGGAGGAGACGAAGGGAGGAGGAGGAGGAGGAGGAGGATGGAGGAAGGAGGAGGAGGGAGGAGGGGGAGGAGGAGGAGGAGGGGGAGGGAGGGAGGAGGAGGAGGAGGGAGGAGGAGGGAGGGAGGAGGAGGAGGAGGAGGGAGGAGGGAGGGGAGGGAGGAGGAGGAGGAGGGAGGGAGGAGGAGGAGGAGGAGGAGGAGGAGGAGGAGGGAGGGAGGAGGAGGAGGAGGAGGAGGAGGGAGGAGGAGGGGGGGGAGGAGGAGGGAGGAGGAGGAGGAGGGAGGAGGAGGAGGAGGAGGAGGGAGGGGGAGGAGGAGGAGGAGGAGGAGAGGAGGAGGAGGAGGAGGAGGAGGAGGAGGGAGGAGGGGAGGAGGAGGAGGGAGGAGGAGGAGGGAGGAGGAGGAGGAGGAGGAGGAGGAGGAGGAGGGAGGGAGGGAGGAGGAGGAGGAGGGAGGGAGGGAGGAGGGGAGGGGGAGGGGGAGGAGGGGGAGGAGGGAGGGGAGGAGGAGGAGGGGGAGGGGAGGGAGGAGGGGGAGGAGGGAGGAGGGGGAGGTGGGAGGGGGAGGAGGAGGAGGGAGGAGGAGGGAGGAGGAGGGGGGGGAGACGAAGGAGGAGGAGGAGGAAGAGGGGGAGGAGGAGGAGGGGGGGGTGGGAGGAGGAGGAGAAGGGGGGGAGGAGGAGGAGGAGGAGGAGGAGGAGGAGGGGGGGAGGAGGGGGAGGAGGGGAGGAGGAGAAGGAGGAGGAGGAGGAGGAGGAGGAGGGAGGGAGGAGGAGGAGGAGGAGGGAGGAGGAGGAAGAGGAGGAGGAGGAAGAGGAGGAGGAGGAGGAGGGAGGAGGAGGGAGGAGGGAGGGAGGAGGAGGGAGGAGGAGGAGGAGGAGGAGGAGGAGGAGGAGGAGGAGGAGGTTAGGGGAAGGGGAAGAAAGGGAGACGGGGTGGTGATGTGGGGTGAGGGAGGGAGGAAGAGGGAGAAGAGGGGGAAAGGCTGAGGGAGAAAGGAGAGAAGAGGGGGAAGAGGGTGAGGGGAGAGAGTCAAGGTGGAGAAAGGGGGAGAGGTAAGGTGGAGAGGAGGAAGATAGAGAGAGAGGAGAATGGAGTAGGAATGGGAGAGGGAGATGATGAAAAGAGGAGGAAAGGAAGAAGGGAAGAGGGGGGAAGGTGGAACAGAGAGAGAGAGAGAAAGAGAGAGAGAGAGAGAGAGAGAGAGAGAGAGAGAGAGAGAGAGAGAGAGAGAGAGAGAGAGAGAGAGAGAGAGAGAGAGAGAGAGAGATACAGAGACAGAGAGAGACAGAAAAATAGAGAGAGAGATTGAGAGAGAAAGAAGATGGAAAAAAGAGAAAACAGAAGAAGGAGATGAGAGAGGAGAGTAATAAGTGGTCTTAGTACATAATGATGGCGAGAGCATAGGCCTACGAGGACTCAACAAGGGATCCGTATCTTTGGTGTCTTGAATTTTAATGCGTTTTGATGCAGTCATTAATCTTAATGGTCATCATTACTGTTGTGACCATTACTATATCATTTATTACTAGCCATTATCATGACGCGAGTTATAATTCTTCACAGCGTAAATCTCCATTGTCATCAATAGCAATTTCATCATTGCCATTATTGTTATTGTCATCATCTTTGATAATGATAATGATAGTAGTAATGAAAACTCTATCATTACTGTTGCTACTGCTGCTACTACTATTACTACTAATGCTACTGTTACTACTATTACTACTACTGCTATTATTACTCCTACTAATGCTACTACCCTCACCACTATTAGTACTACTATTTTTACTACTACTGCTACTATTAACTACTACTACTATTAAAACTACTACTACTATTTCTACTACTTCTACTAATGATAATACCCTTACCATTAATAGTACTACTACTTCTACTACTACTACTACTACTATTACTACTACTACTATTAGTACTTCAACTACTTCTGCTTCTGTTACTACTACTACTACTATTTCTACTGCTACTACTACTACTATTTCTACTACTACTACTATTACTATTACTACTGCTACTAC
>NC_091561.1:36827818-36830318 GCF_042767895.1 Penaeus vannamei
ATATGTATACATATATATATATATATATATATACATATATATATATATATGTATATATATATATATATATATATATATATACATATATATATATATATATATATATATATATATATAAAGAAGAAAACATAAAGATTTAAAAAAATACCCAGAACTAATCATGTCATACAACCTCATCCCCCCTCCCCACCCCTCCCTCCCCCTCCCCCCACACGACCCCCCACCTCAGCCCCACCTTAATTAAAGACACCTGAAAGATCATGTGGTATTCAACACCTAAGTCTTCACACGCAGCACCTTTCGTTTTAATTGACATTTCAAACCCTCTCTCTGCTTCCTTCTCTTTCTTTATCTTTCTATCTGTTTGTTTGTGTGTTTATCTGTTTATCTACTTATTTTTTTCTAGAATTTCTTTTGGTTTTCTCTTTCTCTATCTCGTTCTCGCTCTGTCTTTCTTTTTTTTTTTCTTTATTTGGTTCTTTCTCTCTTTTATTTTAGTTTCTTCCATTCTCGCTTTCTTTCTTCTTTTAACTTTCTCTCGATTTTTCTCTCTCCCTCTCTCGCTTTGTCTTGTGATTCTTACTCTCTTTTTTTATTCTAATTTCCCTCTTTTTCTCTTTCTTTTTTCTCTTTTTTTTAACCCCCCCCCCCTCTCTCTCTCTTCCTCTTCCTTGCTTCTTTCTATCGCATAAAAAAATGCGAGATAAAGAAACGGATTTAGTAGAAACGGAAGGAAGAGGAGAGTAAAATACATACACAAGAAAGGGAGAAGGAGAGGAGAAAATTCAAATTCAAAAGAATTCAAATAATGAGAACCGGTAAAGGAAGCACGTAACGACAAGAAAAGTAACGGAATTAACGGTCATCTTAGTTTGAAATTAGATGTTACTGCTTCGCATGACGCATGTTTGTTTATTTGCAGACACGTGTCAGGCCGCATTACATCGCAGCACAGACACATAATTGAGTGTTACAAGTATCTCTCTCTCTCTCTCTCTCTCTCTCTCTCTTTCTCTTTCTCTCTCTCTCTCTCTCTCTCTCTCTCTCTCTCTCTCTCTCTTTCTCTCTCTCTCTCCTTTCTCTTGTCCGTCTGTCTCTCTGTCTCTCTTTCTCTCTCTCTCTCTTTCTCTCTCCTCTCTAACTCTCTCTCTCTCTCTCTCTCCGTCTGTCTGTCGGTCTGTTTCTCTTTCTCTCTCTCTCTCTCTCTTCTCTCTCTCTCTCACTCACTCCTCTCTCTCTCTTTCTCTCTCTGTCTGTCTGCCTGTCTCTCTTTCTCTCTCACTCACTCTTTCTCTCCGTCTGTCTGTCTGTTTCTCTTTCTATCTCTCTCTCTATCTATCTGTCTGCCTGTCTCTTTTTCTTCCGGTTCTTAACAGAGAGAGAAAGAGAGAGAGAGAGAGAGAGAGAAAGAGAGAGAGAAAGTGAGTGAGAGAGAGAGAGAAGGGTGAGAGAGGAAGAGAAGGAGAGAGAGAAGAAGAGAGAAGAAACAATGATAAGAATCATAAGAATGATAATTTTGATAAAACCACTAATGTAACAATGCCACATACAGATTTCAAAAGTCAAGGAGAAATCGTTGTTAAAATTCTTTGTCTCAGATCAGAAGGAGAATAGAAGGAGATGAAAAGGAGATGGAAAAGAGAACAAAAAGAAAAGGAGGAGGTTAAGGTGAATGGATAAAGATAAAGGGGTAGAATGGAGGGAAAATGATAATGGAGATAGAATGGAGTCATGATTGCAATAAGTGTGATAACGATGAAAAACAAAAGAAAAGATAATAGAATATATGAAGAATAATGTGATAATGTTCATGACTAGGATGATGATTGTTGATGGTGTTATGATGATAATGATAATGAGAAAGATAGTAATAACAGAAATGACGAAAAATAACTATTTGATAACGAAGCAGAAGAAAATGACAGTAAAGGAAATATTAGAACGAATAGTAGGGAAAGAAAAGATAGAATAAAAGCTTAATCTCAACAGAGAGACGAAGAAACGTAGAAGAAGGAAGGGGAGCAAAGAAGAGGAAACAGGAAAGAAGAAAATGACACATGATGATAATAAACCAGTGGAAAAAGAGAGAGACCGTAAGGAGAGCTTTTTCTACCCTCTCTCTTTGTCACACCTCCATCGTCATCTCACTTCCTATCTCCACTTTTCCTTCTACGTCTCCTACCTCCTTCTTCCTTCCTTTTCTTGCATATCTCTATTCCCTTCCTTCCTCCATCTGCTTATCTGTCTCTAGTCTATTTTCCACCTTCCACGTCTCTTCTCCTTCCAATTTCCACCTTCGTTCCTCCACTTCTTGGCGCACTTTGAGCTTATTTATCACCTCCCCTTATCCCCCAATTCCTTCACTTCCTTATCCACTTACCACTTCTTGCTCCCCCATCCCCCTACCACTTCCTTCCTCAGTTCCTAACTCTTACACCCCGCTCTCCCCCCACTTCCTTACCCACCTCTACCTCCCTTCCACCTCCCATCCGCCACCGCT
>NC_091561.1:36832818-36835122 GCF_042767895.1 Penaeus vannamei
GTGGAGGAATTGAAGAGAGGTGGAGTGATTTTGTGTCATTTTTATTTTCTATTTTCTATTTTATTTTTTTTTTATGTATTTTTTTCTTTCTTTTTTATTTTTTTTTTACTTCTCTTCATTTTTATTTCATATTTTCTCTTTTAATCTTTTTCATTTTTCTATATACATTCACCACTTTTTTGTTTCTTTCTCTCACTCACCATATAATTCACTTTTCTCTTTTCAATATTCGCAGTTTACAACTTTAGGGGTTATTCTCTCTCTCTCTCTCTCTCTCTCTCTCTCTCTCTCTCTCTCTCTCTCACTCTCTCTCTCTCTCTCTCTCTCTCTCTCTCTCTCTCTCTCTCTCTCTCTTTCATAACAAGCTGATACTGACTTGATATGGCAGTGCCAATATAGATGTGATTGGCAAATCTTAGCAAATTCACAGGTATGCCAGCCTGACTCAGGATTCATGCAGGTATGCCAAGCTTACCTTTGTCTTGTAAGGGTAAGCAAGTCTGTCTTATATAAATATGCCAGCCTGCCCTAGATTTACATAGGTATGTCAGCCTAATCTGGATATCTACAGGTAGGCTAAACTGAGCTAGGATTTATGTAAGTATGCTAGCCTGCCCTCGGAATTTTATAGGTCTGCCAGCATGCCCAGGATTTACATAGGTCTGCCAGCATACCCTGGGATTTACGCAGGTATGTCAGCCTGCCCTGATATTTTAAAAGTTATGCTAGGCTTACCTGTGGTCTATATAGGCATGTCAGCTTGACTTGGATTTACATTTATATTTTCGATAAATTTAAGGTTTCTCGCTTACACTGTAAAATGGGAATGTGGTTTTCTTTCCTATACCATTACTCTGTTTTGTGTATTTTACCCTGTTTGGTAAATTTACTTCGTGTGCCTGTCTAAATTCATTATTTATCTACATCTATCTGATTTTATTGTTATTCCACATCTGTCTAATTTCATGATTTTACTACATTTTTTTTTTATAATTTTTTCTACATCTAATTTCATTATTATTGTGCATCATTATATATATATATTAGAAAAAAAATATTTTTATGTAATAAAAAATATATTAAATAGATTAAATAGAAAAAAATATCTTGTATAATATCTAATTTCTGTCTTTTTTGTACATACACCTACACCATTACCCCCCCCCCCCGACCCCCTACCCCTTTAAACCCTTTCACAAAAATTGCAACTTTTTTTTTTCTTTGTTTTTTCGGAACTTCAAAGGTTTTCTCCTTCGCTCTATTGATCTTTAGAGGCCTCCTTCTCCCGTTGTTCCCGTCCTTCAAACTCCTTCCATCCTTGCCGTTTGTAGGACTCTCTCGAAGCTCCTGCTGTGCCCATAGATTCCTTCCCTCATACCCCCTCCCCCCTCAAAAAAAAAAAAAAAAAAAAAAAAAAAAAAAAAAAAAAAAAAATCTTGGACGGCTTAAGCTTTGTCCGATTTCTTCTTCTTCTTCTTCTTCTTCTTCTTCGTCTTCTTCTTTTTCTTCTTTTGTTTCTTCTTCTTCTTTTTATTTTTTCATTGTTTGTTTGGAGGTGTAGGTCCTTTCTCCTTCTTCTTTTTTCTTTTTCTGTTTTTTCTTCTTTTTTTTTTACTTTATTCATTGTTTGTTTGGAGGTGTAGGTCCTTTCTCCTTCTTCTTTTTCTTCTTCTTTCTTTATTTTCTTGCTTCTTGACTCTTCCTCTCGGCCATCCTCCCCTTGTCTTCATTCTTTTATCTTCTTCCCTTCTTCCTTTTCGACTCACCGACTCTGCTTCTGTTCCTTCTTCTTTTCTTCTATCTTCCCCTTCCATCTCTACCTTTATTCTTAGTTTTCCTCTTTTCGAATGTTCGTTTTCTTTATTCTTTCCTTTCTTATTTTTTTCCATTTGTCTCTACACTATTTTCTTCTTTCTTTCTTATTCCGCTCCTTCTTCATTCTCCATCCTACTCTCTCTTCCTTTTTTTCTTTTTTCTTCTCCTTTATCTTCCTTCTTTCTTATCCCAGTCGATTCCCTCTCCATCTTTCTCACTTGCCCTTTCTTTATTTTCTTTCCCTTTTTTCGTGTTCCTTCTTTTTATTATTCTTTCGCCCTTCTCCCTGATCCTACTGGACCCATTCCTCCATTTCCCGTCTTCCTCCTTCGTTTTCTTTCTCCATCCTCTTTCTTCCTCGTCCCTTTCTCTCTCTCCTCATTTTTCTTGTATCTTCTTTTTTCCTCATCCCTCTTCCTTTCCCTTTCTCCCATGCCTCTCTATCATCCTTTTCCCTGTTCCTCTCCTTCCTCTTTTTCCTTCCTTCTT
>NC_091561.1:36835622-36840622 GCF_042767895.1 Penaeus vannamei
AAAATCACCATCATTGCAAGCGCAAATATCATAAAAATTACCATCATTTCCATCACCATCACCACCAGATTCAACACCCTTTTCCTCCCCCTTATCACCATCACCATCATCTTCAACAACCACCTTCCTCACTATCCTCACCCTTTGTCCCCCACTTATACCCTCCTCACCTCATGCACCCCTCACCCCCCTATCACAGCCCCTCCCCCCTAACACTCCTCCCCCTTACCACATCACCCTCACCACCCTCCCCCACCCCTCACACACCCACCCACCCACCTCATACACCTCCCCTCACTTTCCCATCATAACCCCCACCCCCACCCCACCTCATACACCTTCACTCCCCATCACAAATTCTCCCCTTCACCTCACTCCTCCCCTCACCCCACCTCGTACACCTCTTCAATTCTCCTCTCCCTGACCCCCACCCTTCACCTCATACATCTCCTCCTCCTCACCTCTCTCACCCCCACCCCACCCCCTCACAACCGCCACCAACAAACACACACAATATTCACTGGTCTTCCTCTCCCCCTCCCCTACCCACCAAAAAACACCAACAAACATCACCAACGAACCTTCACAGCCATATGGTTACACCGGGAGGAGGGTCGGACGAGCACGTATACGGCCCCCGCGACCACGGCGTCAGCATCCAGGGGCGGCCTCGTGAGAGATGGAGGAAGGGGATGCTGCCGTCTTAGAAGAGTAAAGCGTCCGTATTATAAGTATATATATATACATACATATATATATATATATATATATATATATATATATATATATATAATATATATATATATAGATGAGATGTCCCTCCCGCCCTTTTTTTTTTTTTTTAATTTGTTGAAGTTTTGTTGTTTTTGTAGTTTGTGAATTTGTATCTTTTTACTTTTATCGTATCTATTTTTTTTTTGGGGGGAGGGGGAGGGGGGATTTGTCGAGGTCGTCGTTGTTGGTGAATTTGTATCTTTTATTTTATTTTATTTTATTTTATTTTTAGGGCCACTAAGTCACCGTTTGGGGTGCAGAATTCTTTATTTTATCTTGTTTATTTTTATTTTATTCTTTTTTTGGGGGCTTTTTGGAATTCATCGAAGTCGTTGTTGTTGATGATTTTTCTTTTTCTTTTTAGCTCCCCTCCCCTTTTTGCAATTTGAGAAGTCTTAGTTGTTGGGGTTGAGATCACATTTTTTATTATTATTATTTACGTTATTGTTTTCTTATGGGGAGTTTTTTTTATTTGTCGAAATCGTTGCTTTTGCTAATTCTTTTATTTTCTTTAAGGGGTGATGGCGTATGGTTTCGTTTCATTTTGTTGTTGTTATTTGTGTTCTTGTTTTTATCTGTTAGGGGGTGAGGTGTATGGTTGATTTATTTTGTTGTTGGGTGATTGTAGTTCATTTTTTCTTCTTCTTTTTTTCTTTTTCTTTAGTAGGGTCCGATTTTGTTTGTAGGTTGACTGATTATGTAAATATCTTTGTTTTATTTATTCATTTATTTATTATTATTATTATTTTTTTTTTTTATCTTTTTTGTTTCATTGTCATATATTGTTGTTTTTGTTATTATTGCTGTCACGTTACGGGAGGTGTTAATAACAATAATAATAATGATAACAATTATAACAATATGAATGGCGATAACAAGGATAATGGAAGCTGTAATGTTAATGATGATAATATTAGTAAGGATAGCAATAAGGAGAATAAAAATGACAATGTTAATGATGATAATGATTTTTACTACTATTGTTATCACTATCATTATTACTATTATCGTTATTATTATCACTATTATTATCATTATTATTGTTATTATTATTATCATTATCATTATTATCATCATTATTTTTATCATCATTATTATGATTGTTGATATTATCATTATTATGATTGTTGATATTATCATTATTGATTATGTTACCATTTTTAACATTATTGCTATTATTGTTGTTGTTGTTATTATCATTATTATCATCATTGATTATCATTACTATTATTATGAACATTATTATCAGCATTATACTCATTACTATTATTATTATCATTACTATCAATATCATTATTATTATTATTGATAACTACGATTATCATTCCTTCTCTTCCTCCTTCCATTTCATCAGACTCTCCTAACACCTTTGTGATATTGTCGATTGTGACAGACACAGTGCAACAGCTTTACCAGTTCAAGTAGAAAGATATTCTGTCTCTGTCTGTCTGTCTGTCTGTCTGTCTCTCTCTCTCTCTCTCTGTCTGTCTGTCTCTGTCTGTTTCTCTGTCTGTCTGTCTGTCTGTCTGTCTGTCTGTCTCTCTCTCTCTCTCTCTCTCTCTCTCTCTCTCTCTCTCTCTCTCTCTCTCTCTCTCTCTCTCTCTCTCTCTCTCTCTCTCTCTCTCTCTCTCTCTCTCCTCTCCTCTCCTCTCTCTCCTCTCTCTCCGCTCTCTCCCTCTCTCTCCCTCTCTCTCGCTTTCGCTCTCTCTGTCTGTCTCTGTCGCTCTCTCTCTCTCTCTCTCTCTCTCTCTCTCTCTCGCTCTCTCTCTCTCTCTCTCTCTCTCTCTCTCTCTCTCTCTCTCTCTCTCTCCCTCTCTCTTTCTCTGCTTTCATTCTCTCTCTCCTTACCTTCAGCCTCGCCTACCCTCCCTTCTCCCTATGTGGTCTCCCCAAACCCCTACTCTCCCTTTTCCTTCCTCCTCCCTTATCTCCGTTCCTCTCCTTCCACCCTTCCTTCTCCTCCTCTCTTCCCCCTACCCCTCCTCACCACATTTCCTCCCTCTCCCCTCTCCCCTACCCCTCCCTCCACCCTTTTCCTCCTCCCCCGCTTCCCCCCTAACCCCACCTTCACTCTTTCTCCCTCTCCCTTCCTCCACCTTTCCACCTTTCCCCTCGACCCCCCCCCCCCCCTTGTCCTCCCCCCTCATACTTGCCAAAGGGAATGCTGTATTCACAATAATCACACCTCTAAATACAAAGAAAATACGAGACACAGACACACACCGACACACACAGACACGCCCCCCCCCCTCTTGCCGACGTCTGACAGGGAATGTCATAACTAACCATGAGTTAAATTACTTGTTTGTCTTCGTTTGTCTTCGTTCTAAAGGGTGACAGGATGATAGGATGGGGGTCACGCGATTCATGTAACAAACATGTTTAATGCATGTATCCGTGTGTACATATGCTTATATATGTACACATATATGTATCTACTTGTGTGTCTATGTATTTATGAATACATATATTCATTTATGTATCTGTATATATATTATATATCTGAATATTGATAATGATGATATTGATGATGATAATGGTGATGATAAAGAAAATGATAATAATGATAATGATAACAATAACAATGATGATGATGATAATGATTATGATGACAATATTAACAGCAATGATAATGATAACTACAATAACATGATGATGATAAAGACATCAATAACAATTACGATGATAATCATAATCATGATAGTTGTCATGATAACAATGATAGTAGTTATAAGGATAACGATGATAATCATCATTATCATCCCACACAGACGCATATCTATATATCCATCTACATATATAGATAGATAGATATAGATAGAGAGATAGAGATATATGTATGTTTGTGTTATGTTCTTTATCTCTTTCTGACTCTACTCCTCTTTTTCTTCCTGCTCCTCCTCATCACCCCACTCCTTTTTCTCCTCATCTTCTTGTTCTTCCTCCATCCTCCTCCTTCTCCCCCTCCTTCCCCATCTCCTCCTCCTCCTCTTCCTCCTCCATCCACCTCCTCCTCCTCCATCCTCCATCCTCATCCTCCATCCTCTTCCTCCTCCATCTCCTCCCTCCTCCTCCTCCATCCTCCCTCCTCCTCCATCCTCTTCCTCCTCCTCACTCTCCTCCTCCTCTTCCTCCTCCTCCATCTCCTCCTGCGCCTTAGGTGTCGGGTCCTGAAGGGCTCCGCTGGTTCCTTAGCCATTACGGGAAGTCCAGAATAAACAGTGTCCTCAGAGGCAGCATTTCCCACGCTGTTATCATGGTCCGGGCTGCTAATTGATGTGTTGAGGCGGTGTGGGAGTTTGGGGGTGGGTGGGGTTGGGGAGGGGTGTGGGGGGGGTGGAGGGGTGGGGAGGGGATGGGAGTGGGGTGGAGGGTGGGTGGGGGGTGGGGTGGGGGGGGGGGGGGAGTGGGTAAGGGTGGGGGTGGGGTGGGGGGGGTGGGGGGTGGGGTTGGAGGGAAGGAGGGGTGGGGGGATAGAGGGAGGGTGGGGGTAGGGTGGTGGTGGAGGGGATGGAAGTGGGGTGGAGGGGGTGGGGTTTGGTGGTAGGGGGATAGAGGTGAGGGAAGGGGGTGGGTGTTTGGGTGGGAGTGTGGGGATGGAGGTGGGGGTAGGGGGATGGAAGTGGGAATGGAGGTAGGGGAGGGGGGGTGGGGGTATTTGTTTGCAGGTTTGTTTGTGTATGTCTGTGTATGAGTGAAATTGCGATAATATCAGTGAATCATTGCAACGAAAAAATAGTTTTGAGAATGTGATAAAGAAAGAATATAAGTGATAAATAACAGGAGAGCGATAGTGAAAAAGAATGACAATTTGTTATTTATAAGTAATCCAGTGACATCACTGACTACTGAATCTAAAAAGAAATAATCTTAGACATATAAATAGATTACAAAAGTGTTTCATCTTTCTCATTTTCATCATCGAATTGGTATATATAAACATCTATTTTATCGATATTTTTTTTTCTAACTAATAGGATATATTTTTATTATTGCTATAATTGGCGCGATTAGTATTAGTTTTGATATTACAATTAATAACATTATAATTGTTATTACTGCACCGATGATTATTAATACCATCATTAATATTATTATCAATATTGTTATCATCAATGTTATCATATTCATCATCATCAATATCATTATTATCATTTCATTATCATTATTATCATCATTAACATTATTGTTATTATCAATATTATTATCATTATTATTATTATTAT
>NC_091561.1:36855622-36865622 GCF_042767895.1 Penaeus vannamei
TATTATTATCATTATTGTTATTATTATTATTATTATTGTTGTTGTTGTTATTATTACTATTACTATCATTATTATCATCATCATTATCATTATCATCATTACTATTATCATTATCATTATAATTATTATTATTATGATTATCATTATCATTATTATTGTTATTGTTAATATTATTATTATCATTATTACTATTATTGTTATTATTATTATCATTATTTTAATTTTCTCTATTGTAGTTCTTGTTATTGTTATTATCATTGTTATTACCATTATTGTATTTTTAGCATTTCCATTATTATCATCATTATCATTACTGATATCATTGTTACGCTTATTATCATTGCCATTATCATTATGATTGTCATTATTGTTGATACTATTATCATTATTATCATGATAATTATCACTGTTGTTGTAATCATTATCATCTTTATTATCATTATTACCATCAGCATTAGTAGTAATAGTAGTAGTAGTAGTACTATTACTACGACTACTACTTTTATCTTTATCAGTTTTGTTAGTACTATTGTTAACATTGTTGATATTACTATTATCATCATTATTAGTAATAGGAGTCGTATCATCATGATTATTATCATTATTATCATACTCATTATTGATATTTTCATTATTTTTATTGTTATCATAACTACTTCTGTTATTTTCATTATCATCAATATTATTATTGTTGTTATTACTATTAACATCTGTATTGACACTGTTATTGTTATTATTATTATCATTATTTTTATCATTATCATTGTCATTGATATAATTATTTTCATGACCATTATTATCATCATCATTATTGTTATCAATTTACTACTATTATTGTTATTATTATCAATATTGTTATATTTCTTACTATCATTATTATCATTATCATCGTTGTTATTATCATTATTAATACTATTTATATTATTCCCATTATCATTATTGTCATAATAATTATTACTAATATCATCAATATCATCATTATCATTATCATCATTAGTTTTATTATTATTATTATTATTGTCATTATGTTTATTATTGTAATAATGATAATCATTACTATCATTATCATTATTAACATTATTACATATATTGTTATTATCATTGTTGCTGTATTTTCTTTGACATTACTATTTTTATTTTCATTATGTTATTATTATCATAATTGTTGTTAGCATTGTTATCATTGTTGTTACTATTTTTACTGTTATTTTTATCATTACTATTACTTTTATCATGATCATCATCATTTATATTATTAACATTTTTATTTGCAATATCATCATTGTTATTGTTATCATTATTGTAATTATTGTTGTTATTAGTATTATTATTACCATCATTATTATTATCATTTCTATCATTATTATTGTTTTATTATTATCATAATTGTTATCATTATTATCATTATCATTATTATTATTATTATTATCATTATTAATATTATTATACTTATACCAATATTATGATCATCATTGTCATTATTATTTTCTTTAGTATTAGTATTTTCTTAACATTATTATTATTATTGATTTATTCATTATTTTCATTATTATTGTTCTCATCATCATTATTGTTACTAAATATTATTGGTATCATGGTTACTATTAATTATCAATGATTATCATTGTCATCAGCACAATTATTACTCGTATTAACATTATTATCATGTCAATGATGATTATAATTAAGATCATTACTATCACCATTGCTCATATTGTTATCATTATTATTAATATTGTTATTATTATTATTATTATCATTATTATTATTTATTATTACTATTATCATTATTATTATTATTATTATTATTATTATTATTATTATTATTATTATTATTATTATTATTATTATTATTATTATTATTATTATTATTAATATTATTATCATCATTGGTGTTGTCGTTGTTGTTATCATTATTATCATTATTATTATCATTTTTATTATCATTATTATTATCATTTTTTATTATCATTATTATCATTATTATCATTATTGTTATCATTATTATTATTATCATTATCATTGTTATTATTATTATTATTATTATTATTATTATTATTATTATTATTATTATTATTATTATTATTACTATTATTATTATTATTACTATTGTTATTGTTATTATTATTATCATTATTATTATTATTATTGTTATCATTATTGTCATTGTCTTTATTCTCACATTATTGTTATTGTAATGATAATTATCATTACTATCATTATCAAAATTATTACATTTACTTCTATCGTTATTACCATCAATTCTAGTATTATTTCTAATATTATCATTGTTGTTATCATAATTATTGCTATTATCATTATCATCATCATTGGTATTTTTATCGTAATTATCATTTTTATTATCATTATCACCATAATCATAATCATCATCGTTATCATTATTATTATTATTATTATTATTATTATTATTATTATTATTATTATTATTATTATTATTATTATTATTATTACCATTTTCATTGTTATGATAATAATAATAATAATGATAATAATAATAATAATAATTATTATTATTATTATTATTATTATTATTATTATTATTATTATTGTTGTTGTTGTTGTTGTTGTTGTTGTTGTTGATGTTATTATCATCATTATTTTCATTGTTATTATTGTTATTGTAATATTAATAATTATTTTATCATGATTAAAATCATGATTATTATTATCATGATTAAAATCATGATTATTATTATCATTACTTCTATAATTGTTATCATCATTAAGATTATTTTTTTCCATTGTTAGCATTATCATGTTATTATCATGATTGTCATTATCATTATTATCATCATTATTATTATCATCATTATTGCTATATTTACTATTATTATTATCATTATTGTTAGATATGCTATTATTATCATTACAATCATGTTTATTTTTATCATCATTATTATCATTATTGTTGGCCTTATTATTATTACAATGGCCATTATCATTATCATTATTGTTATTATTATTATCATTATTATTATCATTATTATTATCATTATCATTATGATAATAACTATTGTTATTATCATTATAATAGTGATTATTATCATCATTATAGTCACTGCTATTATCACCATTTTCAATACCATTTCGCTATCATTATTTTTATTCTTGTTTTACTATCATTATAATCATTATTATTATCATTATTTTATCGCAATTCTCATTAGTACTATTATCTTCTTTCCTATTGTTATTGCTATATTCATCATCATTAGTGGCAATAATGCTAGTCATATTAGAAGAAAAAGTAGTAGCATTATTATCATTATTGTTGTTGTTGTAATTGTCATTGTTGTTGTTGTTGTTTTTGTTGTTCTTATTATTATCAACATTATCATAATTATTATCATTATTATGTTTATTTATTTTATCATTGTTATTATTATTATCATTTTTTACTATTATTATTAACATTATCATTATTGTTATTACTATCATTAATATTATTGTCATTATTACAATTATTGTCATTATTATTATTGCTATTATTAGTATTATTGCTGTTGTTACTATTTTTATTATCATGATTTCATTACTATCAATTTCCTTGTTATCAGTATTAATATTATTATAACTTTTTTCATTAATGTTATAATCTTATTGATAGTATCATTCTTACTATTGACATTATAAAACTTATTATACCATTATCAGTTAAATAATTATCATCATCCTACATTATTGTGTTTCTTACTATCATTAGCATAATCAGTATAATTACTGTAGTTTTTTTGTATTCTTTAATGAGTCATTTTATGATGACAAAAATGATGATAGCAGTTTTCATTATTATTGTTATATTATCTTTACTATCATCAGTGTTACCAGAATCATTATTTTTATCTTTACCATTATTATTGTTCTTGATATCATCATTATTATTATTATTATTATTATTACTACTACTACTACTACTACTACTACCACTACTACTACTACTACTACTACTACTAGTATTGTTATTATTATTATTACTATTATTATTATTGTTATTATTATACTGTTATTATCATTATCACCATTACTATTATTGTTGCTATGATTTGTATTGTCATTTTTATTAATGCAATTTATTATTATCATTGCCATAATAACCTTTATCATTTTAATCATCATTATTTTTGTATCGTTATGTCAATTATCATTAATATCATTATGATAATGATAATGGTGTTAATGATAATAATGATAATGATAATGATAATAATAATAATAATGATAATGATAATAATAATAATAATAATAATAATAATAATAATAATAATAATAATAATAATAATAATAATAATAATAATAATAATAATAATAATAATAACAATGTTAATAATAATAATGATAATAATAATAATAATAATAATAATAATAATAATGATAATAATAATGATAATGATAATTATATCAACAATGATAATGATAATGATAAAAACAATGATAATAATTACCGTTACTATTATTATTGTTATTATTATTATCATTATTATCATTACTCTTATTATTATGATCATTATCATAATTATTACTATTATTATCATTATCAACATCATAATTATCATTATCCTCATTATAATCAATATAACTATCATAATCACTGTTATCATAATTTTCATTATTATCATTACTATCATTTTTTTGTCATTATCATTGTTTTTTTAACATGGGCATTTTCTTTTATTACTATTATCATTATCATTGCTATCATTGTTATTTATCATCATTGTTATTACTATCATCATTACCATCATTATTCTCATCATTATCATTGTTATCAGTATTATTTCTATTATCATAATCAGTATCTTTATCGTTGTCATTGTTATTATCATTATCAGTACTGTAACTATTATTACTATTATCATCATTATTATTACTTTTATCATTATTACTATTGTTATTATTATTGTTATTATTGTTATTATTATTATTGTTATTATTGTTATTATTATTATTGTTATTATTGTTGTTACCATTATTGTTATTATTGTTATAATTGCTATTATTGTCATTATTTTTATTATCATTATTGTTATTATTGTTATTATTATTATTGTTATTATTGTTGGTGTCATTATTGTTATTATTATTATTGGTATTATTGTTGTTATCATTATTGTTATTATTATCATTACTATTATTGTTGTTATTATTGTTGTTATCATTATTGTTATTATTTCTATTGTTGTTATTATTGTTCTTATTATTATTGTTATCATTATTATTGTTATTATTATTGTCATTATTGTTATCATTATTGTTATTATTGTTATTATCATTATTGATGTTATTGTTATCATTACTGTTATCATTGCTATTGTTGTTATTATTGTTATTATTATTGTTGTTATTATTGTTACTATTATTAGTGTTATTATTGTTGTTATCATTATTGTTATCATTATTGTTATTATTATTATACAATGTATTTTTTTATATACGATGTATCTTTTTGAGGGTATCTTTCAAGTGTCTTTGTCCGTGTAATAAGCGTAATGTGTTAGGTGTGTTTGCGTTTGTGTTCAAATGTGTGTTAGAATATGTGTCCATTTATCTATCTTTCTCTCTCTCTCTCTCTCTCTCTCTCTCTCTCTCTCTCTCTCTCTCTCTCTCTCTCTCTCTCTCTCTCTCTCTCTCTCTCTCTCTCTCTCTCTCTCTATTTATCTATCTATCTCTCGTCTTTGTCTTCTATCAATTTTCTTTATTTTCTGTCATTTCCTTTATTCATCTTTTTTTTATTATTATCATGTTAGCCACTTCCTTATGTTGCATTCGCTTTTCTTGCCTTCCATCCTATTCCTATTCATGTTACTCTTATTCTTCTTCCTCCTTCTCCTGCTCTTGTTTTTTTCTTCTTTCTCCTCCCCCTCCACCTCCACCTCCACCCCCTCCTTCTCCACCTCCACCTTCTCCTCCTCCTCCACCTCCACCTCCACCCCCTCCTCCTCCTCCAACTACTACTACCACTACTACAGCTATTACTACTCTTCCTCCTCTTCCTCCTCTTCCTCCACCACCACCTCCTTCTCCTCCTCCTCTTCCTCCTCTTCCTTCTCCTCCTTCTCCTCCACCTCCACCTCCTCCACCTCCACCTTCACCTCCACCTCTTCTTCTTCCTCTTCCTCCACCTCCTCCTCCGTTTCTTCCTCCTCCTCCACCTCCACCTCCACCTCCACCTCCACCTCTTCCTCTTCCTCCACCTCTTCCTCCGTTTCTTCCTCCTCCTCCACCTCCACCTCTTCCTCTTCCTCTTCCTCCACCTCTTCCTCCGTTTCTTCCTCCTCCTCCACCTCCACCTCCACCACCTCCTTCTCCCTTTCCTCCTCCTCCTCCCTTTCTTCCTCCTCCACCTTCCTCCTCCTCCCTTTCTTCCTCCTCCTCCTCCTCCTTCGCCCTCCTTTGCCGCAATCCCTCAGGAGTGCATATGACAGGGCCTTCTTCGCCTGCCACAATAGGTCAGCTGTTGCCGGGGGGTTGTGAGGGGGGAAGGGGGGGGGGGTCTGGGAGTTGTGAATGGGGGCGGGGGGTTCTGGGGGTTGTGATGGGGGGGGGGGGTCTGGGGGTAGAAGGGGAGGAGGGAAGGAGGGGGGCAGGGGGAAGGAGGGAAGGAGGGTTGAAGGAGGGAAGGAGGGGGATGGAGGGAAGGAGGGAAGGAGGGATGGAGAGGGTAGGGGGAGGGAGGGAAGTAGGGGGGCAGTGGGAAAGAGGGAAGGAGATGGGTAGGGGGAAGGAGGGGGCAGGGGATAGAAGGGAAGGGAGGGAGGAGAGAGAGAAAAAAGAAAAAGAAAAAGAGGCATAGCAACAAAAAGAAAAGGAGGAAGAAGAAAAAGAAAGAGAGGAGTATCAACAGAAAGAAAAGAAGGAGAAGAAAGAGAGAGAAAATAAAGAAAAAAACAAGAATGGGAGGTTCTGAGGGAAGGTCGTGCCGATGTAAACACTTCAGCTTCTTCACAACTGATAATTTGCTTTCATTTTATTCCATTCATTTAAATGTCTTTCCTCGTCGCGACTGAGACGGAGAGAGAGGTTGATAAATGACGTAAGAACAGGACTGTGAAAGAAGGATGAAGAGAGGAATAGGGAAAGAGAGAGAGGGAAAAAACAGGATTGGAGGGGAAGATGATGATAAATGACGTAAGAATTGGAGGACTGTGGAAGAAGGATGAAGAGAGGAATAAAGAAAGAGAGAGAGGGAAAAAACAGGATTGAAAGGGAAGATGATGATAAACTAGGTAAGAAAAGGAGGACTGTGAGAGAAGGATGAGAGGAATAGGGAAATAGAGAGAGAAAGAAAAAAGCAAGGAGGATGAAGAGAGGAATAAGGAAAGAGAGAGAGGGGGAAAACAGGATTGAAGGGGAACAGGTTGATAAACGACGTAAGAACTGGAGGACTGTCAAAGAAAGATGGAGAGAGGAATAAGGAAAAAGGAAGAGGAAGAAAAAAGCAGAGTTGAAGGGGAAGATGATAAACGACGTAAGGACAGGGCTGTGAAAGAAGGATGAAGAGAGGAATAAGGACATAGAAAGAGAGAGAGAGAGAGAAAAAAAAAAAACAGAGCTGAAGGGGAAGATGATAAGTATGAAAATAGTAATAATTATGGTGATAATGATGGTGAAATAATTATGGTGATAGTGATGGTAATAATGATCTAGAATAGGACGATAAAATCATAACATTATTAATGACAATAAATGATAAAAACGATAACGAAAACGAATTTTACAATAATGACGATTAATCACAAAAGAGAAAGAGAAACAGAGAGCGAGACATTAATAAAGAAAGGAAGAACGAGAAAGGAACACCTAAGTCCCACTGTTGCAGGTGTTGCAATTTTGAACTTTGCAACTCGATCACAATTAAGCGATTACGTAATGACTGCAGGTGTATCTGATCCAATTCGATGCGGTTCGGGATTGATTTGTTGTTGTTGAGAAGTGGGGGGGGGGGGTAGGAGAGGTGGGGGGGAAGGGGGGGAAGGAGGGGAGTTTAGAGAGGTGAGGGGGATGGGAGGGGGGGTAGGGGGGAGTTAGGAGAGGTGAGGGAGGGGAAGGGGGGGAGTAGGGAGTTAGGAGAGGTGGGGAGGGGGGGGAGGGGGGAGGTAAGAGAGGTGAGGGGGAGGGGGAAGGGGGGGGGAGTAGGGGAGTTAAGAGAGGTGGGGAGGGGGGTAGGGGGGGAGGTAAGAGAGGTGAGGGGGAGGGGGAAGGGGGGGGGGGGAAGTAGGGGAGTTAAGAGAGGTGGGGAGGGGGGTAGGGGGGGAGGTAAGAGAGGTGAGGGGGAGGGGGAAGGGGGAAGTAGGGGAGTTAGGAGAGGTGGGGGGGGGGGAAGGGGGAGTTAGGTGAGGTTAGGGGAGGTGAGGGGGTGGGAGTAGCGGAATTTAGAGAGGTGGGGGGGGGAAGGGGAGGCGTTAAGAGAGGTGGGGGGGAGGGGGAAGGGAGAAGAAGGGGCGTTAAGGTGGGGGGAGGGGGAAGGGGGGAGTAGGGGAGATAAGAGAGGTGGGGGAGGGGGAAGGGGGGAGTTAAATGAGGTGGGGGGGAAGGGGGAGTTAAATGGGGGGGGAAGGGGGGGCTTTAAGAGAGGTGAGGGGGAGGGGAGGGGGGGAGGCAGGGGAGTTAAGTGAGGTGGGGAGGGGGGAAGGGGGGGAGCAGGGGAGTTAAGAGAGGTGGGGGGAAGGGGGGGCGTTAAGAGAGGTGAGGGGGATGGGGGAAAGGTAGGGGAGTTACGTGAGGTGGGGTGGAAGGGGGGAAGGGGGGGGGCCTTAAGAGAGGGGGGGGAGGGGGAAGGGGGGGTTAAATGAGGTGGGGGAGAAGGGGGGGCGTTAAGAGAGGTTTGGGGGAGGGAAGGGGAGAGCAGGGGAGTTAAGAGAGGTGGGGGGGAGGAGGTGGGAGCCTTAAGAGAGGTGAGGGGGAGGGGGAGCAGGAGAGTTAAGAGAGGGGTAGAACGGGGAGACTGAGGATTGGGAGTGTGGGGGGAGGAAGAAGGCGAAGGTGAAGGGGGAGACAAAAAAATGCAAAGGGGAGAGGAAGAAGGAAAAAGAGGTTAGGGGTGAAGAAAAGTGGAAGAGGAAAGGGAGGGTTAGGAGGGAAGGGAGAAGGAAGAGGAAGTGGATTGGGAAAATTAAGAGAAAAATATTGGAAGAGGAGGAGGAAGGAGATTGAGAAATGGGAGGAGGCATAGGAAGAGAAACGGGAAAAGAGGGAGATAAAGGGGATAGGGAAGAGGAAGGAGAGGAAAGGGTTGGAAAAGGGAGATGGAGCAGGAGGACGAGAAGGATTGGGAGAGGGAGAATGAGAAGGAAAAGTAGGAGGAAAGTTAGGAGAAAGAGGGGAAAGGGAGAAGAGAAGAGTTAGGGAGAAAGAGGGGAAAGCGAGAGGAGGAGAAGAGATAGGAGAAAGAGGGGAAAGCGAGAGGAGGAGAAGAGCTAGGAGAAAGAGGACAAAGGAGGAGGAAAAGGAAGAGAGATAGGAGACAGAAACTAGTGTAAGAAAATAAGAGGTTGGAAAATGGAGGGGGGTGAAGAATAAGAGAAAAAAGGAAGAAGAACAGAAAAGGAAAGAGGGGAATGAAGGAGGAAGATGCTGAGAAAGACGGAAATGGAGATAAGGATAAAGAGGAGAGGAGAGATAAAGGAAAGGAGGGAGGGGGGCAGGAGGGAGGAAAGGGAAGGGGAGAGATATGAAGGAGAAAGGAAGGTGGAGAGAAAGGCAGAGGGACAGGGAGGGAATTGGAGAGGGGGAGAGGGAGGGAGGAAGGAAGGTGGAGAGAGGAGAGGAGAGGGAAGGAAGGTGGAGAGAGAGGGAAGGAAGGTGGAGAGAGGGGGAGAGGGAGGGAAGGTGAGAGGGGGGAGAGGGAGGCTAGGAGCGAGGGGGAGAGTGAGGAAAGAAGTTGGGGAGATGGGGAGAGGGAGAGAGAGAAGAGGGAGAGAGGTGAGGGGGAGGGAAGGGGAGGGAGGGTGAGGATGGGAGGGAGAGAGGGGGAGAGAGGAGG
>NC_091561.1:36868122-36873122 GCF_042767895.1 Penaeus vannamei
TATTATATAAATGCAAGAGGAAACACATGGCGCTAGCAAAGGGATATGAAAAAATCGGATTTCCTTAACAGAGAGAGAAATAATTACAAAATGAAATGGGGAAAATGATAACACAGGACAACATAGAGAAGGAGGAAAAGAAGGAAAAGAAGGAGAAGGAAGATTATACAAAGAAAGACACAAAAACTTATCGGAAATTAAAAAAACAAACTCTCTTTCACAATGAAACCACAAAATACCAATCGCCCAAAAGAGAGATAAGAAGACGAAGAAGAAGAAGAGAGAAAGAGAGAGAGAGAGAGAGAGATGGATAGGAGATATAAGAGAGAGAGAGGGAGAGATAGAGAGATGGATAGGTGATATGAGAGAGAGAGAGATACCTTCTCCTCTCCTTTTCCTATAATTTTTTCCCTCCCTTTTTCCTTCTTCTTTCTATCTCTTTTTCCCTTCCCTCCTCCTTTCCCCCTTCTTCCCTTCCATCATTCCCTTCCCCTTCCATCCTTCTCTCCTTCTACCCCCCCCCCATCCCACCCCTTACTACTCCCCCCTCTCCCCTCCCCATTTATCCCTCCCCTCCCCTCCTCCCCCCATATTCTTCCCACCCCCTTTCTCCCTCCCTCTAAATCCTCCCTCCCCTCCTCCAACACCCTCCTTCCCCTCTTCCCACCCTCCCTCCCATCCCCAATCCCCAATCCCCCTTCCCTACCCTTACCCTCCACTCTTCCCCCCTTCTATCCCTCCCCTCCTTCTCCCTTCCTCACTCCCCTCCTCCTTCCCCCTTCCCCACTCCCCCCTCCCCCTTCTTATCCCCCTTCCTACCCCCTTCCTTCCCTTCCCCCTTCCTATTCCCCCCTCCCCCTTCCCTACCCCTTCCTTCCCTTCCCCCTTCCCCACTTCCCCCTCCTTCCCCACCCCCCTTCCCCCCCTTCCCCTTCCCCACTCCTCCCTCCTCCTCCCCCTTCCCTGCTCCCTTCCCCTCCCCCTTCCTATCCCCCCTCTTCCCCCCTCTCCCTTCCTATCCCCCCTCCCTCTCCCCTTCCAATCCCCCTCCTCTCCCCCTTCCAATCCCCCCCTCCCCCTTCCTTCCCCCTCCCTTCCCCCCTCCTAAACCCCTTCCTTAAGTCCCAGCGAGCAATATGAAACACCTCTCTGACTCCTCGGGGATTCGGGATTCGGAGCGGGGCTGATGGAGATTGGGGAAGATTGGGGAGAGGAGATGTCATCAGCGTTGAGGCGAGGGGGGAGGTGCGGGTGGGTGGGGGTGGGGTTGCGTGGGAGTGGTACAGGAGTGTGGCAGGGGGAGGAACGGATGTGTGGTAGGGGGAGTGGTACAGGAGTGTGGTAGGGGGAGGATGTTTGGTAGAGGGGAATGGTAGGGGGAGTGGTATAGGAGTGTGGTAGGGGGTGAGGTAGGGGGGTGTTGGTATAGGAGTGTGGTAGAGGGTGGGGTAGGGGGTTGGTAGAGGGTGGGATAGGGGTGGGGGGTAGGGGGTGGGAAGGGGTTTGTGTTAAGGGTGTGTGGTAGGGAGGCAGTGGCTGGAGGAAGGTAAGGGAGGGGGTGGTAACGGGTGTTGGTACAGGAGTATAGTAGGAGGAGGGGTGTGTGGTAGGGGGGATGGTAGGGGATGTTGGTACAGGAGTATGGTAGGAGGGGGAGTGGCACAGGAGTGTGGTAGGAGGGGTGGTAGGGGGTTGGAAGGGGATTTGTGGTAAGGGTGTGTGGTAGGGGGGATGGTACGGGTGTGAGGGGTGTGGTAAGAGTGTGTGGTAGAGGGTGTGTTACGGTGGGAGTTAAGTAATGGGAAGGGAAGGGGGGAGGGGTAAATGGGAGATGGATGAGAAGGGGTGATCATCATCATTTTTGTTATTATCATTATTATTGCTATTACTTTTGTTACTACCATTATCATCATTATTATCATCATTATTATTACTATTATTCTATTATTAGTTTTATTATCATTATTATCACAATCATCATTATCATTATCATTATTATCATTATCATTATCATTATCATTAATATCATCATTATTATTCGTATTAATTATTACTAATATTATTAGCTTCATTACCTATTGACTTGGGTTTTTAATAGCGTTGGTTAGGTTGCTAGTTAGTGAGTCAGTTTGTTTGTTTGTTAATTAATTCGCACGATAACTCGAAAAGTTGTGAACAGATTTTTATGAAAGTTTTACGTCCGTTAAATTTTGATCCGGATTATGAACCGTATTCAGGAATTTAAAAAATAATTGCAGGGATGGGCAAAAGGGGTAACTATTGATATCATCGTTAAATTAATTACCCCTTCAAAGGTGGTTATGTTTACGAATGTCACCTGTGTACTTGAGAAAGAGGTGATTTTAACGTAATTCTTCAAGTGGGAATATTTTGATTGCATCAGTGACCCTACTGCCATGGCGGAGATATGTACTTTCTGAGTACTTCTAGTTATAATCATTATTATTAGTAGTAGTATTGCACGCACATGCACACGGGCACATACATACTTGCACACACACGGACACACACACACGAACACACATTCATCCACATCGAGGACAATCAGCAGTTCAAAAACACAATTTCCCGTTTCGGCAAGCGATCGCCATGGCCGAGTGGATATAGTACTCGACTCGCAATTTTGGGATCCTTGAAATTTCCAGGTCGCGGGTTCGAGTCTCCACGGCGGTCGGTGTGTAACCTGCCCGCGTTCCAACTGCTGCTCCAAACCCGATTTCATGGCGAGAAAAAGGCCTATCTCCATGAAGATGTTAAACGCGGGTGCCTTGGGGGAGAGGGGGGTTGGGTGGGGTCCAGGCTGGGGTGGAAGTGGGGGGCTACTTCGGGATGAGCGTTCGGTCCGCGATTCACCTCCGCGTCTCGGAGGCGGATGGCGGAGCACGGGATTCCTGCAGGTGCCCCTTGCCGGTCGCTGGCTTCGGAAACCGCTAGGTTGCGTATCTCTAAGCACTCACACACAAACACTCACATATCAGCTTACACATAAACACTCACATATACACATAGAAACACATATATACTCACACACTCACACATACATATATATATACATATATACATTTACATTTGTACTCACTTATGTACATTTTTATTTTTTTTTCTGTGATAAAAAATCGACGATTTCATTTTTACGCGATTCAGCATATTTTTGATAACTAAAAAAGAAAGAAAAAATATCTGAATTTTAACTTTATCAATGTTTATCTGTCAAACAAGGACACTGAATATGTATATAGTGCAAGGTGTAAAACAGGATGAACAATAATGGATTAAACAACAAAAATAACAACAATGATGGCAACAAAAATGATAATAATAACAAAAATAATAATAATGATGAAAATAATAATAATGATAATATTAACGATAATTATTGTAAAAATGATAATGATAATGATAATAATGACGATAACACTAATGATAACAAAATTATAATAACAAGGACAATAATGATAACAAAAATGATGATAATAACAATGATAATGATAATAACGATAACAACATGATAATCCTTCCTTCAGTTGACTCGAACCCGCGATCGCAAATTCGAATTGGGCGCCTCTACCCTGTCGGCCACGAGAGGAAATGAAAGTGAAGTGATCATGATGATAATGCTAATTATAGTGATGACAACAATTATAAAAATAATAATGAAATAAATGAGGATAATATAATCATTATCATTATTATAGTAATTATTATTATCATCATCATTACTAATATCACCATAATTTTTATAATTATTACTACTATCATTATCATTGTTGTTCTTGTTCTTGTTATCATTATCATTGTTTTTCTTACTATTAGTAGTAGTAGTACTATTGTCATTATTATTGTTTATCATTATACTGATTATTATGAATATCTTCATTATCAATATTATTATCATTATCATTAGTGTTATTATTATCATTAGTGTTATTATTATCATTGCTATTATTATCATCATTGCTATTGTTATTATTATCATTGCTATTGTTATAATTTTTTTCATCTTTGTTTTTTCATTATCATTATTATCATTATTATTATTATCATTATTATTATTATTATTATTATTATTATTATTATTATTATTATTATTATTATTATTATTATTATTATTATTATTATTATTATCATTATTATTATTATTATTATTATTATTATTATTATCATTATTATTATTATTATTAGCTCCACCAAGGAGGTTATGTTTTTGGTATCGTTGCTTAGTTTGTTGGTTAGTTGGTTAGCAGGATAACTCAAAAAGTTATGAACAGATTTTTATGATTTTGTTATCAGAGATTAGGTCAATCAATATGTCTTAATGGTGATTCGGATCATTATCTGGATTCTGTTCAGGATAACTCAAAAATAATGAAGATAATTTTATGACTGATTAGCACAGCAAGATAGAGAAACGCGAACGTCACCAGCGTACCTGAGAAATAGGTGATTTTGATGTAATTTCTTCAAGTGTGAATGTTTTTATTGCATCAGAGACTCTATTGCCCAGGCGGAGGTATGCGCTTTCTAAGTACTTCTAGTTATTTTTTGTTATTGATGATTTACCATCAAATTTTAGTTTTGGTTAATTTTTTTTTAGGATTTTTTAGTTATTTAGGATTTTAGTTATTTTTTGTTATTGATGATTTACCATCAAATTTTAGTTCTGGTTAATTTTTTTTTTAGGATTTTTTAGTTAGGATTTTAGTTATTTTTGTTAATGATGATTTACCATCAAATTTTAGTTCTGGTTAATTTTTTTTTTTTAGGATTTTTTAGTTATTTAGGATTTTAGTTATTTTTTGTTATTGATGATTTACCATCAAATTTAGCGGTCTTTCTCGCACTTTCTTCACTTCGTTTATAATCGTGACTATCATCATTATTATCAACAATGATAATAACGATGATAATTTATATAACAACACACAGGTGAAATAGATAGACCGATTGATCAATACATAAATAGATAAATACAGATACCT
>NC_091561.1:36934149-36936649 GCF_042767895.1 Penaeus vannamei
AAATTTTTTGCATTACCTTATCACTATTACTACTATTATCAATCATTATCATTATTATGATTATTATCATTATTATTTTTACTAACATTACTATTATTATTATCACTTTAATTATTGTCATTAATATCATTACCATCATTATCAGCATTGATATTACTGTAAAGATTATAACTATCATTACTTTTACCATTATCATTATTATCATTATTATTATTATTATTATTATTATTATTATTATTATTATTATTATTATTATTATCATTATCATTATTATCATTATTATTAGTATTAGTATTAGTATTAGTATTAGTATTAGTATCATTATCCTCATTATTATTGTTATTATTATTATTATTATTATTATCATTATTGTTATCATTATTATTAATATTAATATTATTATTATTGTTATTATTATTATTATTATTATTATTATTATTATTATTATTATTATTATTATTATTATTATTATTATTATTATTATTATTATTATTATTATCATCATCCTCATCCTAATTATCATTATTATCATTATTGATATCATTGCTATCATCATCATCACTCTTATTATTATCAATATCACTATCATTATCATCATCAATATTATTGGTATCATTATTATCATAAAATATTACTGTTACAATCATTATCATTACCACTTTTTTCATTATCATCATTATCTTATTATCATTATTATCGTTTTCATCATTATTATTATTGTCAAAATTATTATCATTGTAATCATTACTATCAGCATTGATATTTTTAGTTATTATCATCGCTTTCATTATTATTATAATTATTATTATTACCGTAATTATCATCATCAGTTTTTTTATAATGATAATAACAATCATTGTCAACATTACTACTTTATCATTATAATTTTCAATATCATCGCCATCATTGTTATTATTATCATTATTACAATATTGGCATTATCGTATTTAATGTCACTATTTTCATCATTTTCATGATTTTTATTAGCAACATTATCATTTTCATTGTTATGTTTTTTTATCATTATTATTATTATCATTATTATTATTATTATTATTATCATTATCATTATGATTATTATTATTATCATTATTACTATTATTATTATTATCATTATCCTTATTATCATTATTACAACTATCAATATTATCATAATTATTTTCATTATCATCATTATTATCATCATTACTATCATCATCATCATCATTGTCATTATCATTATCATTATTAACATTTTCATTATCATCGACATTATTATCAATCATTATTATCATTATCATTAATATCATCATCAGTTCACTTGATATTGTTATGATTACTAAAAATATAACCAAATTCCCTCTTTTATTCACGATAACGAAGAGTTCCTTGCCATTATCGGCCGTCGGAATACACTTGGAAAAAAATTATTTAATTAGTTAATTGGAAGTGTTATTATTATTTTCATCATCATCATCATTATTATTATTATTATTATTGTTATTATCATTATTATTATCATTATTATCATCATCATTATTATTATCATTGTTATTATCATTATTATTATTATAATTGTCATTATCATCATCATCATTATTATCATTGTTATTATTATCATTCTCATCATTATTATTATTACTATTATCAGTATTATTATTATTATTATCATGCTTTCAATTTTGAGTACAATAGGCGAAATGGAAGTAGAGCTACCTGGTTATATGTACCTTAATATTATCAGTTTATGAATTAGATTGATCAGGAAAAAAAACGAAAAATAAGAAAAGGATAGATAAAAAAGAAAAGGAGAGAGAGAGAGAGAGAGAGAGAGAGAGAGAGAGAGAGAGAGAGAGAGAGAGAGAGAGAGAGAGAGAGAGAAAGAGAGAGACAAAGAAAGAAAGATAGAGAGTTACAGAAGGTACATATATGATAGAGAGAGAGAGAGAGAGAAGGCTTACGGGGGGAGGGGGGGTGAAAGGACAACGGCCCTCAACAGGCCCATTGCATAAATCCCGTCGGAACACACCAAATAATAATGTGAAGAGAGTGTAAGAGAGAAAGTGTGGACGATTAAGGTCCGAGGGTCAAGGGGATAGAGAGATATGCAGAAAGCAGGGAGAGAGATATATATAGATAATAAGAGAGAGAGTAGAGAAGGAGTTAGAGAGAGAGAGAGAGAGAGAGAGAGAGAAATTGGGGGAGTAGAGAGAGAAATAAGGGAAACAGGAAAGAAAAATACAGGAAAATATAAAGACAGAAACACACACAAAAAAAGAAAAGGAGAGAAAGAGAAGAGAGAAAGAGTAAAACCGAGAGAAAGAGGGAGAGCCATGGGTAGAGGAGGTGGGGGTGGGGAGGAAGGAAGGAAGGGGGGGAGGGGGGGCGATAGGACACCGCCCCCCTTCAATAAGCACTTTACATGCAGCCCGCCAGACAGACCAAATAATAAAGTCTGTTTCACAATTTCTCCCGGACCAGATCTCATGTACACTCCCCCCACCCCACCCCACCCCCCTCC
>NC_091561.1:36939149-36941649 GCF_042767895.1 Penaeus vannamei
AAATACTCCATTGCAACGTAAGAGGATAAAGAAAAGAAGAAGATATTATTCCATCGCCAATATAGAATAAGAAAAGAAAGAAAATAAAAAGAAGGAAAATTACAAGAAGGAGAGCATGAAAAAACGAAAAAAAAATAGAGAGAGGAATAAAAGGGGGAAGAGGAATAGAAGAGGGAAATTCAGAAATAATTGAATGTAAGAAATCCACAAATAAAGGAGAGAAAGAAGGAGGGGAGGAAGGTAGAATATGAAAAAATACATTTAAAAAAATGAAAAAATAAAGAAAAAAATAGATCTTAACTAGATCCAAACATTTTACACGAAAGAGAGAAAGAAAAAAAATGAAACACTGACCCCCCCCCCAAACAAAAAAAAAAAAAAATAATAATATCAAAAATAAAACAGGGGGAAACCAAAAACATCCTAAGAAAGGAGAGAGAAAGGAAGAAGAGGAAGAAAAAGGCCCATGGAAAAGGGCCGTTCCTTCTTCCTCCTTCCTCCTTCTTCCTTCCTCCTTTCTCCTCCCTCCTTCCTCCTTCCTCCTTCCTCCTTCCCTCTTCCTCCTTTCCTCCTCCCCTCCCTTCCTTCTCCTCCCTTCCTTTCCTTTCTTTTCCTCCTTCCTCCTTCCTCCTTCCTTCTTCCTCTTTCCTCTTTCCTCCTTCCTCCTCCCTCCTTCCTCCTTCCTCCTTCCTCCTTCCTCCCTCGCCAGCCACCAAGACACGCCAGGCGAGAAGGGACCATATCAAATATCAAGTGTAAAATAAACAGATATTGCAACTGCCGGCCAGACGGTGTTGCCATATGTCGGGGGTCTCTTTATGGCATCGTAAACCTTCCCAACGATTCTGCTCTGATAACATTTCATTTGAATTCGAGTTTTTATATGTATGACTCTTTTATGCTTTTTTTTTTTTTTTTTTTTTTTTGAGATGAGGAGGATATGGTATGGAAGGGGGGAGGGGAGAGGTTAGTAATAGGTTCAGAGGCAGCAGGCTAGCTTTCTTCTTTCTTTTTTAGGGGGAGAGGAAAGTAGTGGGGAGGGTTGGTACAGGTGGAGAGGAAAAGGTATGAGTTATCATTGTTTCTCCTGTTTTGGGGGTGGGTGATGAGGTGGGAGAGCGAAGTGGAGTGCAGTGTGGAAAAAAGTGGGAGAAATAAGGGGGGAGTGGAAAGGTATAGAAGACCAGACGAGGCACAGAGAGTATATGAGAGCGGAGAGAGAGAGAGAGAGAGAGAGAGAGAGAGAGAGAGAGAGAGACAGAGAGAGAGAGAGAGAGAGAGAGAGAGAGAGAGAGAGAGAGAGGAAGAAGAGACAGTGTAATGAACCAGCACAGACAGGGACAGACATGAGAACAGAGAGACAGAAACAGAGAGAGAACGAAGACGGACGAAGGTGAGAGAGAGAAAGAAAGAAACCCGAATAAAAAATAAGAAAAACGAAAAAGAGAAACGAACCAACATTAAAAAAAAAAAAAAAAAAAAAAAAAAAAAAAAAGACACAGAAACACAGAAAAAGCAAGAAAGAAAAGAAAAAGAAAGACACAGACACCGAGGGTCACTCCCGCTCCCAAAGAACAATATAATTTTATTGTTACGAAACCAATTTCGAATTCGGCCTCAGCAGTCGCATTAAAAAGTAAGTGAGATACGAGGAGAGGCGAGCTAGCCCCGGCGCCTGCACGGATCGCTCGGCCTCCATCAATCATAAAGCGAACGGGGTCTCGCCAGCAGTACGAGTTCTCGGGATGTTCTCGAGTTTGTTTTGTCTGTTTTTTTTCTTCTTTTTGTTTATTTATTTTTTTTTGTTTTATTTTTTTCTTTTTTATTATTTTTCTGTTTTCTTCTTTTGTTTTTTTATTTTTTGTTTTCTTTTTTTTCTGTTTTCTATTCTTTTTTCTTTTTTTCTTCTGTTTTCTTCTTTTTTTCATTTTCTTACTTTTGTTTTTTTTTACTTGTTTGTTTATTTATGTGTTTGTTTGGTTGGTTGTTTATTTTCACCTTTAATTATGTCACAGAGGGGTATATTGCCAATATGATTTTTTGCTGATTTAGAGGACTGTTTTTTATATTATTTATTTGTTTATTCGTTCATATATTTATCTGTTTGAATATTTGTTTTTATCTATTTATCGCCAATAGGAATTTTCATGATATTTAGCTTTTCGGTTTTTATATAGTATTTATTTGATCATTTATCCATTCGTTTATATGTATATTTATTCATTTAATTTCACTTTTTATGTCACAAACGGGCTTATCACCAATACGAAGTTTCTTGTTTTTTTTCTTATATTTTATTTGTTAATTGTTTTATTACGTTTTATGTTAAACGAGGTTTATCATTAATATGAATTCTCGTAATATTGTTTTTTTTTTCACCGTTTTTATCCTACGTTTTTTTCCTCCGTTATATATATATATATATATATATATATATATATATATATATATATATATATATATATATATATATATGTATATATATATATATATATATATA
>NC_091561.1:36956649-36959149 GCF_042767895.1 Penaeus vannamei
AAGAGGCATAGACTTCCCCACCCTCTTCCCCCTCCCCCTTTCCCTCCTACCCCTCCCCTCCTTCACCCCCTTCCTCGCCCCCCCCCCCCCACCTGGTACGGTTCCTTCTGCTCCTTGAACTAAATATCAAACAAAGCTCATTTTCGCCTCTTTGGAACACTGGGAATTCAACCTTCCATTGTAAAGGGAGAAGGAGGGCGGTCATGTTGTTTAGCACTTTCTTTATCCCGTCCCCGAACCTACCCTCTCCTCCTCCCTGTTCCCTCTTCCTCCCATCCTCCCCTACCCCCCCTCCAACCCCCCCCTCTCCACCACAAGAGGCCCCCGGAATTCTTTAAGAGGCGTACTTCTTTGTGGGTTTTGGGACAAAGGGAGGGAGGGAGAAAGGGAGGAAGGGCGAAGGGAGTGGGAGTGATCGAGAAAGAGAGGGAGGGGGGGGAGAGGGGAGGTGGAGGGGAGAGAGAGAGGGGGGGAAGGGAGAGAGAGAGAGTGGGGGAGGGGAGAGAGAGAGAGAGGGAGAGACGATGAGAGAGGTGTGGAAAGGGAGAGAAAGAGAGAGCGGGACGGAAATACAGAGAGAGAGAGAGAGAGAGGCAGACAGAAGAGACAGACAGACAGACAGATCCCTCCTTCCTCCCTCACTCATCCTTCCCCTCTTCTTCTTTGAAGTTCTTGTTTGACCGTAAGGAAAAGAGGAAGAAGGGAGGGGGAGGAGGAGGAGGGAGAGGGAGAAAGGGAATGGGGAGAGAGGGGGAGAGGGAGAAAGGGGACGGGAGGAGAGGGAAGAGGGAATGGGGAGAGAGGGGAAGAGGGAGAAAGGGGACGGGAGAGAGGGGAGAGGGGGGAGGGAGAGAAGGTAGACGGATGCAAAGAGATGGACAATGACCAGAAAGCATTCCGCCATTCCTTTTGTTTTAAAGGATCAATCTTTTATCCTCACCCCACCCTACCCCCTCCATCCAACCCCACTCCCACCCCACTCCTGACCCACTACCCCCCTCCATCTAACCCCACCCCCACCCCACTCCCGACCCACTACCCCCCTCCATCTAACCCACCCCACCCCACCCCTGACCCACCCCCACCCCACTCCCGACCCACCCCCACCCCACTCCCGACCCACCCCCACCCCATTCCCGAACCACCCCCACCCCACTCCCGACCCACACCCACCCTATTCCCGACTCACCTCCACGCCACTCCCGACCCACCCCCATCTTTCCAGTGGGGGTCCGTCACTCGGAGATGGGGTACGAGGTGGGGGTGGGGGTCAGTCGCTCGGAGGTGGGGTAGGAGGTAGAGAGTAAGGTGTGGGCTGAGGGGGGGGGGTGCCGTCAGGATCTGTCATATGTCGTCTTGTCTTCTGTCGAAGTGCCATTGGACGAGGCGACGTGGGTGGATGGGGAGGGTGGGGGGAGGGGGTAGAAGATGGTGGTGGGGGGTAGTTGGAGGGAAGAGAAGTGAGGTTGGAGGAGGGGAGAGAGGGGGGTAGTGGGAGGGGAGAGGAGGTGGGGATTGGTGGAGGGGAAAGGGGGAAGGGGGGATGAAGAGATATGAGATGGGGATAGGAGGAGATAAAGAAGGATAGGTGGCGAATAAGACCAAGGAGAAAGAGTAAGAGAATAATTATAAAAAGAGGGGAAAGATAAGAGATAGAGAGAGGGGAGAGAAGGAGGCCAATCACAACAGACGAAAACGAGGCGAGAGAAGAATCGTAGAAGAAGAAAAAGAGACAACTCGCGCGAACAGAATAAAAAAAAAACACAAAGAGATTCGAGGAGAGAAGGAAATAAGAAAGGGATAGAGGAAGAGATATGGGAAGGTGGGGGGGGGGGGAGAAGAGGGAAGAGGGGGAGGGGGGAGAAGAGTTCTTATGCCACGATGCCAAAGAGAAGAATGGATGTTCTTGTGTATGTGATGGATGAGAAGTTTTGCGTTTCGAAGGTTTTATGGATGATGATGGAAAGGGATTTTTGTGGAGAAATAGAAAGGGAGAAAGGGAGAGAGAGAGAGAGGGAGGGAAGGGGGGGGGTAGAGAAATAGAGCGAGAGATAGAGAAATAGAGAGAGAGAAAGAGAGAGAGAGAGGTGTAGAGAGACAGATGCAGAGAGAGAGAGAGAGAGAGAGAGAGAGAGAGAGAGAGAGAGAGAGAGAGAGAGAGAGAGAGAGAGAGAGAGACTGAGACCAAGAACAAGAGAGAGAGAGAGAGAAAGAGACTGAGACCAAGAACAAGAGAGAGAGAGAGAGAGAGAGAGAGAGAGAGAGAGAGAGAGAGAGAGAGAGAGAGAGAGAGAGAGAGAGAGAGACTGAGACCAAGAACAAGAGAGAGAGAGAGAGAGAGAGAGAGAGAGAGAGAGAGAGAGAGAGAGAGACTGAGACCAAGAACAAGAGAGAGAGAGAGAGAAACAGACAGAGAAACACGTAGAGAGAGAGTAAGACAGAAAGACACATAGAGATAGATAACAAAGGCACTTAGAAAAAAATAAAAATAACACGTATC
>NC_091561.1:36969149-36971649 GCF_042767895.1 Penaeus vannamei
CGTCATTATCATTGCTATTATTATGATTATGACTATCATTATTATTATCTTAATCATTATCATTACTATTACATTATTATTACACCATATACACACCCACACACAACCACCAGGCAAACACACATACGTACTTATGCGCACAATTAAATTAGCACACACGAAAATGCACAAACATAATTCATATACATCCCACGCAAATATGTATTGAAATCCCGAGTAAAAATAATCTATCGAAATCCTAAGTAAAAAAAAAAAAAAGAAAAAAAAAAACGTGACGCAATAAACAACAACAAAACCACGTAACACCGAACGTAAAAAAAAAGAACAACACAAATATACGAATCGAATGAAATGAAAAAAAGAAAAAAGAAAACAAAACAAAACAAAACAAAAAATACACAAATGTACTTAAGGATCGGACAGATGTTCTATTAGGAATTAAGGGATAAGAGCCAAGGCCTATACACATGCAAGCTATAACGATCTGTGGTTTGCGGCGCAGATGTGCTGAGGAAAGACTGGGTTATTTGTGAAGAGGGAGGAGGGAGAGGGGGGTGATGAGGGGAGAGGGAGAGGGGGTGATGAAGGGAGAAGGAAAGGGGATAAGGAGAAGGGAAGGAGAAAGAGATGAGCAAGAGGAAAGACGGGGGATAGGGAGAGGGAAATGGGGAAGGGGGAGAAGTCGGGGTACGGTGAGGGGTAGGCGAAAGGGAGGAGGAAAGGGGATAAGGAGAAGGGAAGGGGAAAGGGAGGAGGAAGAGCAAGGAAGGAGATGGGGAGAGGACAGGGTAGGGAGCGAAGACGGAGGATAGGGAGAGGGAGTGGGGGTGATAAGGGAAAAGGGAGAGGGGGATGGGGAAGAGGAGTGAGAACGGAGCAAGGGAAAAAAGAAGAGGATGGAAGGACGGGGAGAGGGAAAGGGGAGGCAGTGAGGAGAAGGGGAAGGGGGAAGGAAGGGTGACGGAGTGATGTACTTAAGGGAATTTGAGATGAGGTAGACGGTAGGAAGATGGATCGAAGGGGAGATGGATAATAGGGAGGGGGAGGGGAGTATGTGAGGGGGAAGGGGGGGTTCTAAGGAATAGAAAAAAGGGAATGAGAACTGCGGTGGATAAATTGAAACAGGAAGAGAGGAGGAGATAAAAAAAGAAGCAGACAAACATATGTAGAAGTATACATATATATATATATATATATATATATATATATATATATATATATATATATATATATATAGAGAGAGAGAGAGAGAGAGAGAGAGAGAGAGAGAGAGAGAGAGAGAGAGAGAGAGAGAGAGAGAGAGAGAGAGAAAGAAGACAGAGAGAAGACATAGAAAAAAACGAAGTCAAAGAGAGGTAACAAAACAAATTAACGAAAATGTGAAGAGACAGAGACATAAAATCAAAACAAAATAAAATAAACACACTTGAAAAACACAAACAAAAAGGAAAAAAATCATATCATAAACAAGGAACGATGATCCATTAAGGGGTTGCG
Source organism: Penaeus vannamei (assembly GCF_042767895.1). Taxonomy (NCBI): domain Eukaryota; kingdom Metazoa; phylum Arthropoda; class Malacostraca; order Decapoda; family Penaeidae; genus Penaeus; species Penaeus vannamei. The sequence goes on from NC_091561.1 coordinate 36,970,647, forward strand.
AAAGTAACGAAAGGGAAGAGAGGAAATAAGAGATAATAAAGAAGAGTACAAAGAGATCAAAGGCAAATTACACAAACAAATGGACACAGAATCCAAGATAGCCTTTAATGGCCATCAGGGGGCAGGGGGGGGGGTGTAGAGAGGGGGGTGGGGGAGTAGGAGTAACAGGGAGTATTTCAATAGGCCTATAATTGTAGGTCTATTCAACGGAATGATGCAATAAACACAGAATTGAATGTAGAGAGGAAGCAAAGAGAGGAGGGGGGGGGGCGGTGGGAAGGGGAGGTGGTGGAGGAGGTAGAAAAGATAAAAGAAGGTCACAAGGGGAGATAAAGGAGAAAGAAAGGAGGAAGGGGGTAGAAAGGGAGAAGAGGAGTGGAAATAAAGAGAGGGGGGGAGGAAATGATAAAAGAGATGGAGAGAGATAAAAAAATGTAGAATGAAGAGGGGTGAGAGGAAATGATTGAAAATATCAGAGGAATGGAGATAAAAGGGGAGGGGGAGGACATTATATAAAAAAGAGGAAAGGAGTAGAAGGAAGAAGGGGAGGAAATTATGAGAAAAGAAAAAAAGAAAGAAAGAGAGAGAGAGAGAGAGAGAGAGAGAGAGAGAGAGAGAGAGAGAGAGAGAGAGAGAGAGAGAGAGAGAGAGAGAGAGAGAGAGGAGAGAGAGAGAGAGAGAGAGAGAGAGAGAGAGAGAGAGAGAGAGAGACAGAGAGAGAGAGAGAGAGAGAGAGAGAGAGAGAGAGAGAGAGAGAGAGAGGCGACATTTTAGCACAAATATTACTCATCGTTAACTTGCACCATTTTCATTATCATCCTCATTATTATTATCATCATTATTGTAATTACTTTTATCATTACCATTAGTGTTGTTTCTATTATCATCATCATCACTATTATCCTTATTATCATCATTATAATTTTTATCAGCATCATTATTATTATTATTATTATTGTTAATGTGAAATTAATAACCATTATCATCATTGTTATTAGCTATA
>NC_091561.1:36976649-36984149 GCF_042767895.1 Penaeus vannamei
GTAATAACAATAATAATAATAATAATAATAATAATAATAATAATAATAATAATAATAATAATAATAATAATGATAAATAATAATAATAACAACAACAACAACAACAATAACAACAAAAACAACAACAACAATAATAATAATAATAATAATAATAATAATAATAAGAAGAAGAAGAAGAAGAAGAAGAAGAATAAAAGTAATAATAATAATAACAATAACAATGACAAGAATGATAACAGAATAACAATGATAATGATAATAATAAGGATAATATCAATAACAATAATAATGATAGTAATGATAACAATAAAAAAATAATAATAACGGCAACAATAAAAATAATAATAACAATAATAATAATGATAATAAAAATTCTGATAATAGTTGATAGATACACAAATTGTAATAACAAGTAGAAGGAGGAATCGAAGAAACATATTCAATTATCTTGACATTTTATTATCATTATCATATTAGTATCGCTGTCATCACCATCATTATCATAATAATCGTCGCCATCATCGTCATCATCATTTTTTTCCTTATCAACGAGCCATTTGTATTATTAGTTGTTCTTGCCGTTATATAACTATTGTGAATGTTGTTCCTGGATATCTATATAGAAATGTTATTTCTCCGTTCATCGCATTAATATTTCTAGCATAAATATTAAATGATATATAGGTAAGATTTTTTCCCCAATATAAGATAAATAATATGATACTGGTGACATACGCATGCGCAAGCGAACACACACACACATACACACACACACACACACACGTACACGCACACGCACACGCACACGCACACGCACACGCACACGCACACGCACATACACACACGCATACACACACACACATATACACGCATATCTGTATAAGAATATATATATATATATATATATATATATATATATATATATATATATATATATATATATATATACATAAAAACATGAAATACCTTAATAATTACAAATGAAATAAGAGCAAAATAATACATAATTAGTTTCCCCACGAACACACCGACGCCCCGTGAGAACAACAACCACTGAGAACGTGTTAAGAGAACTCACCGACGGAGCGTGCGCGTGCTTCCGAAACGGCGGCCGAAGCTACTCTGTGCCCGATGCCCGATTCTGGGTCTTCCTGCCCAGCCCCTCCCACCCACCGATGCCCCGTCCAATACCTTCCTCCCTCCCTTCTCATGCCCCGGTCTGCTACCCCTTTCATGTTCCTTCGTACCCCTCATTCTCCCTCTCTTATGCCTCATTCTGCTGTGCCCTCCTTTCGCTCTTTCTCTTATGATTGGGTATTGGCTTCCGTTCCCGTTCCTCCTCTCCGGTATCCATTCCAGTCCCTCCCTCCCTTCCCTCCTTTCCCTCTCCTTTCTCCTTCCCGATATCCATCCCAATTCCTTCCCTTGCTTCCCTCTTCCCAGATTTATACCCCCCCCCCCCGTCCTCCTACTCCTTTCATACCCTTGGGATTGCCCGCTCTCTGCTCCGTTTTCTTTGAGCTCTCCCGTTTTCTTTGAGTTTTCTCTTTGACTCTGAGCTTTCCCGTTTTCTTTTAGCTATCTCGTTTTCTTTACGCAATCTCGTTTTCTTTCTTCGATTCGTTCTGATTTTTTGAACCGCTCATCTGTTTTGTACGTCGTTCGCTCTTCTTTCTATCGTATTTACCAGTCTGACTTCATCTCTCATTATTCTCTATCTTTCCATATATATCATCTCAGTCTATCTGTCTATCTCCCTTCCCTCTGTTTTACCCATTAGTTTCTTTTATCTCTCTTTTTCGCTCTTTCTTGTTTTATCTATCGTCCCTTTGTATATTTCTCTTCTTTATTCATTAGTTCCTCTTAACTATCTTATGGTGTATTCCTATCAGTTTTTAATTTCTGTGCTTATCTGTAGTGTCTCCCATATCTCTAAGATGCGTATGTTCTACTAATTAATATGGGAGATTTACTTTACTTTTATTTAATTACGTAAAATTAAGTCAAAACTTGCATTTTCTTCTGAAAATATTGTATATACATGACTATTTATATATCGCTCTACTGATGACAATGTAAATAACACACGAAACTCATCAAGATTAATTATGATGATGAAGATAATCTTTTTCATTATGAATATTATTGGTATTGTTCCTCTTTTTATTATCCTTATTTCTATTTATCTTATTCTTTCATCATCATCATTGTCATTATTACTATCATTATCATCAATACTATCATTACAATTATCATTGTTGTCATTATCGTTGTTATTGTTATCATTATTATCATAATCACCTTTTTATCATTATTACCATCTTTTTATCATATGGTAATGAAAATTATGATCATTACTATTTCATTATATTATTCTTGTTAATGATATAATCAGTATTTTTATTATCATTATCATAATTATAGCTATCATAATCATCATTATTACTTTCATTACTGCTACCATTATAATTACTATTACCTTCAATCCAAGGGGGTAGTAGTAGTTGTAGTATTAATACTATCATCATTATTGTTAGAAAAATAGCAGTACCAGTACTACAAAAATTAGGTAATAGCGACGATATGAATTCAGAAAATATTTCTATTTCACTCTTTCTACTCTCTCTCTCTCTCTCTCTCTCTCGCTTTCCCCTCTCCTTCTCTCTCTCTTTTCTCTTTCTCTTTCTCTTTCTCTTTCTCTTTCTCTTTCTCTTTCTCTTTCTCTTTCTCTTTCTCTTTCTCTTTCTCTTTCTCTTTCTCTTTCTCTTTCTCTTTCTCTCTCTCTCTCTCTCTCTCTCTCTCTCACTTTATCTTTATCTTTCTCTCTTTCTATCCCTATTTTTCATTCCCTTATTTTTGTAATCATTCACAATGTACGGGATGATGATATTGATGATCACGAAGATCAATGATATTGCTTTCATTAGTATCGCAACATTGTAAGTCTGAAATAAATAACATTGAAATAAGTAAAAATGGTCACACATTTTAGTATAAATAGAGAATTGTGCCAATAAATGGACTCTTCCGCCCCTTATCACACGTCAGCACTGCTTACATGGTAGTATACAGGGTACTTTTTAAACAGGTAGCACCACTCGATGAAAATCCTAGTTACTAATTGCCGAGCTAAGACCTACAAATATCATAAGGTGTTCTTTAGGTTTCAATTATGTTCTCAAAGAAAATATGCTGAGAAAACAATCCACGTGGACTATCACACAGATTAATGGAAGTGAAAGAGAGATGGAGTAAAATGTCACTGAGTTCAGGCAAATATAAAACAAGGGTGACCCATTTGTTAGCAGACAGATTAATGAATAACTATTTGTATTATTTACTTGGAATTGTTGTAATTATCAGAAGTAAAAAAAATCCACTTAATTCTCTCTAGTTAATCAGGATACTCTAGGGATTAAGTCAATATCATTTTCGTGATTCCTAAGTAAAAGTGGAGCTACAGGGTTATATTGCATTGCAGTTATCTGGTCTTGTTACTAAACATATGAGTGAACATTAGACGAATACCAATTTTTGGCAAATGCTTTCAAATTTCATGGTTTCAGGTACGAAATTTGACTTCATAAAGAAAGAATACCTGTTCTATTGCGTGAAACATAAGACGGATCTGCTCAGTAGTCAAACAAACGCTTCACAGTGAGTATTAACCTAGTTAATTCTCAAGTAATGTAGAATGATAGCATGTTACATGACAATCGTTTTAAGGATGTATTTTCATCATTTCTATCAGCAAAAAGACTTGTGACACACTATCAGGGGCTGCTGGTCTTCAGTTAGGACTACTTGCCATTACAGCAATTATAGCAACATTGCCATTGTTACAGCACTGGTGCCAAAGGTTTTCCTCCACCCTTATTCTTGAGAACTGTACTCAGATTGACGAATCTCATCATATTGTTCAAATATTTTACTATTTTATTTGAAGCTTCTACGTTTTCCTTGTAATGAAATATCATGCCAGCACATTAAAGCTGTAATTGCTTCCTACTGACTTTTTATGTGAAATTAAGAAAAATTACTTTGTTTTATATAAAGCTTCATTTCTCAGAACAAATTTCGATAATAATTGTGTTATTTTAGCGACCGTGACACAGCATGAAACAATGTATCAGCGTTTGGAGTTTTGCGATGTTACAAAAAAGACCTATAGTCTCAGATAGGGATTTTTATTTTCATTAATTAGGAATCGCATCGATATGGAATCACTAGACGAAAATAGCTAATATTCTCAAATTTACCGTAATAACACTTATATCAGATTCTTCGACATATTAAACGCAAAAGCCGTTACAATGTGACGTCTGGCATTTAAAAATTATTGTATACAATTATTGTATAATAAATCTAGATTTATTTTAACGGTCTTTCTGACTCGAGTCGCACAGTAGTCAAGTATTTTTAATTTTTCATGTTGACCTTCCATGCTACAAGATATCACCGAAGTATTTATACTGAGAGCCAAAGTTTTGAAGAAAAAAACAAGGAAAGATACTTTTCTTAATTTCACATAAACAGTCAATAGGAAACCATTAAACTAGCCTACCTGATGTACTGGTTTGGTTATAATTGCAAGTAAACATTGTGAAACTTCAAATAAAATGGAAAAAGGACAACTACCCTGCAACATTATTGGAAATACACATCACTTCGTTTTGGAATGCTGTGGAAACTCTCCAATATATTTCTCAAATTTCGACAAAACACTTTTCTTCATTATTACCTTATTACATCATTTCATTATTACATTATTTTCCGTATGGAAAGCGGAATTTTCTTTCTCATTTTACCGTATCCATCATGTTCCGAATCTTAGACAACAGGATAATGCCCATGATAACAACCATCTATGTGTCTTGCGGCCGGTTTGTTAAACTTGTGCGAGGCCCAATGAATATTCGTATATATAGACATGCAATTGCACAGAAATACATATCTGTCTATCTATCAGATACATATCCATTTATCTATCTATCTGTACGGTAGATGTACATGTTTAGACTGATAGATATGCATAATTTCAGTGTATATGTACGCCCATATGATAAATATCTATTGGGTCGGGCCTTGTACAATTTTAACAAACCGATCGTTAGTGCCTGTAATATATCAAGGCAAAATATACAGCCTTTCCTTACCACGTCTTGCGATTCGGACACGTTGGAAATTCTCACCTTGTTTTAGCGACCGTTATTCTACCCATATGGAGCGAACATGTATTTGATGCACCGGTAAAAAGGGACACAAATATTTTGTACACATTTATTTAAGAATTTTGTATCAATAAGCATACAGTGGGATTTGTAATTAACGAATATCGCACTCTGATTGGTTGGCCGGAGTGTATCACTGAATCAAGGTAGAGGCATACGAACCGAAAAGGTGTTTCAACAGGTTTAAATAATGTATCTGTAAAGGCCAAACATCGTTGAGTATGTAGCAATGTATCAGGGGCTTAGAAAATGCTATCAAAAAGACCTAAAGAAATATAACTTTTTTCAAAACATAAAATAGATCAAATTTCGATGACCCAGTATTTGAGACTACAAACTATATATGCAAGATATTTCAGGATTTCTTGAAAAAAAAAAAAAAAAAAACGTAACTTCTTGTTCATTCTCGTTTTTGATGGAACTTCTTGGTCAGATATTTTGTTTTGCTGGCTTCATAACCAAGCCAAACATTCTCTTATTACCCCCAAAGGAAGCTTGATACAGTTTCATGACGTCATAATAGGACATAGATCGCCAACAAGACGGACGAAAATGAATGGTTTTGATGAAATTCTCTTATTGAACTATTTGTCGTCAATAGATGGTATTAAAGTACCAAACTGTGGTCATGTCTGTTCCGAAGCATTCACTGGAGTATATTAACAGCTTTATTATTTAATAGATTATAAATAAAAACTACTTATAACTGGTTTATGGCTACCCTAAGGATGTTCGAAGAGCAATTTCATTTGCCTTTGTTAATTTCATTCTAAACTCGCCATATGAAAGGTTCATCTTTGCTATTAAGAGTAAAATCTTTTAAACTTTCCCTAGAATGTGACCGATTTTTTCTTTAGCCATGACCTTTCGTGCTACGTACTATATAAACGATTTTTTCTTCTTCTTCTTCTTTCCTTCATCTTCGGTTGATGCAAAACCGAAGGAATGAGACCATACTACCTTAGTTTTACATGCTAGGAAGCTGGGTATTGGGACAGTTTTTGCGAATTCGTTAAGACAAAGTAAACTGAATAAATTCATATCGTGCATGCGGAGAAAGTTTAAAATGTACTTTATTGCTTTAACGAATGTATTAATAAATTTCCGCTTTGTTGAGCTATAAAGGTTATCTTGTAAAAAATGTAGCTAGTTTTAATTATGTAATAAGGTAGATAAGCGTCTATTTATTAACCAGATTACTGATGACATACTATGAAAAAATAAGAAAATATACAATATTTTTTCATAGTATAAAAAATAAATTTAGATACTGATTACGATAATGATCATAATGGCAATATCCAAAAGTGTAATATTTATGAATATTCTCTCCATTATCATAGATCTTAGTATTCATATCTAAAGGCCAGATTGTTAAAATCGTGCCAGGCCCGACCCAATGAATTTTCATAAATACAAACGCAGAAATAAAGGCATATGTCTATATATCTGATAGATATACATTTAACTATTTTCCCAGTTGATATGCATGTCTAGACCTTAAATATCCATTTATTTCTTTATTTATGCATGTCAAATATAAGAATATTCTTTGGATCAGACCTCGCACAATTCTAACAAACCGGTATATAATCATTATTTACCATCAATTAGCCGGTTAAAATTGTCCGAGGCCCGACCCAAAGAAAATGAATTACTCAGAAATTCACATACACAGAAATAAATACATATCTATTACTCTAATCATGTATTTCTACCGTACAGATAGATAAATGTATATGTATCAGGCAGACAGAGAGATATGCATTTATTTGTGTTTATGCATGTCCGTATATATGAACATTTATTGGGTCGGGCCTCTCACAATTTTAACAAAAGGCCGAATACTATTATCACATATTTTTTCCATTATTATAATCATGATCATTAGCCTTAGTTGTTGTTGTATTATTATTATTACTACTACCATTATCACTGCTATTTCTTTATATTGTCGTTATTATTGTTGTTATTATCATTATCATTATTATCGTTATCATGTTCATAAATATTTTAATATTTTCATTATTGTTGTTGTTATCAATATTATCATTTTTATTATTATTATTATTATTATCACTATTTTTCATCACTAGTACTATTTCTATTATTATTATTATTATTATTATTATTATTATTATTATTATTATTATTATTATTATTATTATTATTATTATTACTATTACTATTACTATTACTATTACTATTACTATTACTATTACTATTATTATTATTATTATTATTATTATTATTATTATTATCATTATCA
>NC_091561.1:36991649-36996649 GCF_042767895.1 Penaeus vannamei
TTCTCTTCCCCCTTCCTCCCTCCCCGACCCTTCCTTCTCCCTTTTCCCCCTCCTCCCTTCCTTCTCTCCCCCTCCCTTCCTTCCTTTCCTCCCCTTCTCTCACTCCCATCCCCCTTTCCCCACCTTCCTTCCCTCCCCCTCTATTCCTCCCCCCTTTTACCCTCCTCCCTTCCTTCTCTCCCCCTCCCTTCCTTTCCTCACCCTCCCTTCCTTCCTTCCCCCTCCCCATCCTCTTCTTCCCTCCTCCCTCCTTTCCTTCCCTCCCCCACCCTTCCTTCCCCCTTTTATCCCTCCTCCCTTCCTTACTTCCCTCCCCCTCCCTTCCCCTCTTCCTTTAATTCCCCCTCCCTTCCTTCCCTCACCCTCTTTCCTTTCCCTCTTCCCCTTCCCTCACCCTCTCCCCCCTTCCGTTCCTTTCCTCCCCCTCCCTTTCTTCCCTCCTCCTCCCTTCCTCCCCTCCTCCTCCCTTCCTCCCCTCCCCCATCTCCTCCCCTTTCCCCCTCCCCCTCCCAATGTCGCCGTCTCCGTCCTTGTTTCTCATCGACAGGTCATCTATCTTGGATTTATCTTATAGGTCGACGAGGCGTCCACATTCACGCCCGCCTTTGTGTGTGTGTGTGCGTGTGTGTGTGTGTGTGTTTGTGTTTGTGTGTGTGTGTGTGTGTTTGTGTGCGTGTGTGTGTGTGTGTGTGTGTGTGTGTGTGTGTTTGTGTTTGTGTCCGTGTTTGTGTGTGTGTGTGTTTGTGTGTTTGTGTGTGTTTATACATGCATTTTTGTATCACAAGTTATTATGATATCACGCGTGTTTTAACGATTAGAAATCAGCAATCACCCCCGAAAAAAAGATAATAATGATAATAATAATGACAATGGTGATAATAATAACAATAATAATAATAATGATGATGATAATAATAACAACGATAGTGATAATAACAATAATGATAATAATAATAGTAATAATAATGATGACGATGATGATGGGGATAATGACGATAATACTGATAATTAATGATAATTATTAAGCCGCTATCGGCTTCTTGTCCTTTCTAATCTCATTTCTATTCTTATTCATACGTTTATGCTCATTTCTACTCTTGTTTTTATTTTCATCCTTATTCTTATCATCCTTCCTTTACTAATTACTTTACCTTATTCTTATGATTACTCATTCTTATTCTTTAATATTTTTTCCTTATTCATTTTCCTATTTTACTGGTATATTCTTATTTTTTTTTTACTTCTTTTCTCTTTGCTCATTCTCAGTTTACCATTCATCTTCTTTCTACTCTTATCCTCATTCTTATTAGCATTCCTATTCTTCCTATTCTCATTCATGCCCAGTGATTCTGTTCTTATTCTTACTTCCATTCTTTTTCCTGTCCCTTTGTTCTTATCCTTATTTTCATGTTCTTTTTTTCTCTGTTTACTTTCATTCTCTTTTTTAAGTCTATTCTCATTTTCATTCACATTATTATTGCTAATCTTATTCCTATTCTTATTCCTTTCTTCCTATTCTCTTTCGTCTTCCTTCCTATGTCTCCCTATTCCTATTCTTTCTTCACATTGATATTCATAGTTCCATCTTTATTTCTCTCTCTTCCAGCTCCTATTTTCATTCCCTCTTATTTCTTTCCGATATTTCCGTCTTCCTTTTAATTCATATTTATATCTCTATTCTTACTCTTATTTCAATTCTTCATAATCTTGTCACCTGATCGTATGATATGTGACTCGGCAAAATACACACACACAAAGCAGTTCTACGGGAAAGATGCGTATATATATCATAGAGATACCATATATAAATGATAAATTAATAAAACAGTAATTCTTGACAACAGATGGTCAGGTTACAGATTATTTTCAACGAGGCAAGTGTAAAATACACACACACACACACACACACACACACACACACACACACACACACACACACACACACACATAAATACCCACACACAGACACACATACACACACACACATACGCATAAACACACACACATGATTACGTAGCAAATTCCCTTTATGAAATATTACAAGAAATAGACGGATGTGTGGATTGTGTAAACCGATATCTTAAGAAGGCGTTTGATAAGGTACCACACGTAATACAATTATGAAACTTGAATACTTAAGTGGAGTGAAAAACAAACTACGCGAACCGATGAAATTAGCAGAGTAGTTACACGGAGACGAGTAACTAGCGGAGTACCTCAAGGATTGGTTTTGGAGCCGATTATTTTTATTATATTCATCAATTGTTTCGGGCCCGACGGAAGCCCAGGTAGGTATCTGAATATGTTTGAAACGACTAAACATATTAAAAGGAACAATATACGACGTCTCTTGCCAATGCCTCCATGAGGGACATCGAGATCCTATTCATGTGGAGTTGTACTTGGATAATGGAATTCAACACCATTAAATACCGTGTAGTCGGGTTCGAGGAAGGTGAAAATCGAACACAGACATACAGGCAGGAACACAGACATACAGGCAGGCACACAGACATAAAGGCAGGCACACAGACATACAGGCAGGCACACAGACATACAGGCAGGCACACAGACATACAGGCAGGCACACAGACATACAGGCAGGAACACAGACATACAGGCAGGAACACAGACATACAGGCAGGAACACAGACATACAGGCAGGCACACAGACATACAGGCAGGCACACAGACATACAGGCAGGCACATAGACATACACGCAGGCACACAGACATACAGGCAGGCACACAGACATACAGGCAGGCACATAGACATACAGGCAGGCACACAGACATACAGGCAGGCACACAGACATACAGGCAGGCACACAGACATACAGGCAGGCACACAGACATACAAGCAGGCACACAGACATACAGGCAGGCACACAGACATACACGCAGGCACACAGACATACAGGCAGGCACACAGACATACAGGCGGGCACACAGACATACACGCAGGCACACAGACATACAGGCAGGAACACAGACATACAGGCAGGAACACAGACATACAGGCAGGCACACAGACATACAGGCAGGCACACAGACATACAGGCAGGAACACAGACATACAGGCAGGAACACAGACATACAGGCAGGCACACAGACATACAGGCAGGCACACAGACATACAGGCAGGCACACAGACATACAGGCAGGCACACAGACATACAGGCAGGCACACAGACATACAGGCAGGCACACAGACATACAGGCAGGCACACAGACATACAGGCAGGCACACAGACATACAGGCAGGCACACAGACATACAGGCAGGCACACAGACATACAGGCAGGCACACAGACATACAGGCAGGCACACAGACATACAGGCAGGCACACAGACATACAGGCAGGCACACAGACATACAGGCAGGCACACAGACATACAGGCAGGCACACAGACGTACAGGCAGACACAGAGACATACAGGTAGGCATACAGACATACAGGCAGGCACACAGACGTACAGGCAGGCACACAGACATACAGGCAGGCACACAGACATACAGGCAGGCACACAGACATACAGGCAGGCACACAGACATACAGGCAGGCACACAGACATACAGGCAGGCACACAGACATACAGGCAGGCACACAGACATACAGGCAGGCACACAGACATACAGGCAGGCACACAGACATACAGGCAGGCACACAGACATACAGGCAGGCACACAGACATACAGGCAGGCACACAGACATACAGGCAGGCACACAGACATACAGGCAGGCACACAGACATACAGGCAGGCACACAGACATACAGGCAGGCACACAGACGTACAGGCAGACACAGAGACATACAGGTAGGCATACAGACATACAGGCAGGCACACAGACATACAGACAGTCACACAGACATACAGAAACACAAAGACATAAGACACAGACAGAGATACCCATGCCACTTGTCCACCCCATGCCCTCCCACCACCCCCACCCCCTACCAACCAAAGAAAATGGGGTGAAAAAATACAAATTTGGAGACTCAAAGAAGATAGGGAATAGGATCTTGGATAAATCAGAAGCAGAAATGATCATATAGATGAAAATGGCCATAGAATGCTAAGACTGATTACAAATATGAAGATGACATCCAAATATGTGGACGAAGATATGGCAAAGATCATTATAGCCATCAAAAGACCTCTCAAATGCGGTGCAACAATGGGAAAGGCTAGATCAGTAGCAACTAGAGGAGGTGTCATGGCTTCTGATTCTATTTAAAAAAAACAAAAAAAAAAAAAACATGGGGTTTATTTTGATGACGTCACAAAAGTTACGGGTGCTCTGTGAATATAGTCGATCTTTTTTGTCTCTTCAATTTACAAAAAGGATGGAAAATAATGATTTTAATGGTTATATTTTCACTGAACAATCTTCAAAACAGACGCCATGACACCTCCCCTAGTTGCTACTGATCAAGCCTTTCCCGTGTAATGAAGTCCACACTTAAAAGAGGATATAGGCAAACTGGAAAGAGCTGAAAGAAAAATTAATTACGAAAATAGGACTTACGAAAATGGACGATAAGATTATTCTGTACTGCTAGGTTACAGGAAGACTCTAGCTAAATACAAATTAATTTATAATTTCGAACACAAGACGAACGGGGTGATATCAAAACACTGAGAGTAATAAAGAGCGATAAGAATGTCAAAAAAGGTCAATTTCCTAAACAGAACTATTGAATTACAATGTGTGACAGGAACACAGACATACAGACAGACAGAGACGCAAAGACATAAGACACACAGACAGAGATGCCCCTTGTCACTCGTCCTCCCCCGTGCCCCCCCCCTCCTTCCAACCAAAGAAGAAAAAGGAGTGATTTTGTCCTTTCGAGATGTCCTTCTTCCCTCTCCCCCTCGCCCCCTCCTCCCTACTCCTGCTCCCTGCCCCTCCCCCCTCCTCATGCTCTCTGCCCCCTCCTCCCCCCTTTCCTCGCCCCCTCCCTCCTCCCCCCCTTTCCTCGCCCCCTCCCTC
>NC_091561.1:37011649-37019006 GCF_042767895.1 Penaeus vannamei
CTTACTGATCCGTGATATATGATGTGCATTTCATTTTCTCCCAATGGTTTAAGATTATCATTGAGTAAATATTGGTTTTGCAGTCCTTGGGTCCTTTTATGATAGCTGTAGGATTGGATGAAGCTCCTGTCTCAATTTTTATAATGATAGTATTAACCCCTACGATCCGGATGACATTACGATCCTGTCATGGAAAAATCTGGGTTGAGGGCCAGATGACATTAACATGCCATCATCGGGCAAAATGGCTTAGGGCCAGGTAACATGAAGGCCAGGGTGATTGAAAAGACTCACTATGAGTGCACAAACCTCGTAATGTGTGTTTTGACTCATTTGGCATTTAGAATGGGGCTTTAGCATTATTCCCATCAATAAATGAATGTGGAATGTAATGTGAGTAAGTTGTGACTGGAAGAGCACCAGCTCCAGGAATGATGCCATTTCCGTATTCCTGGCGGCTGTGACCGGCGTTGCAGGTTGTATTACGGAAAATTTTAAATGAGAAAATAAGATATACCACACAAATGACCAAATGTTCCATACTTTTTTTTTCTTGCACTGAATTGTTTACTACATAGAGAGATGATATAGAGTCTGTGCAAGGAAAATAAGGTATTACCATCTGGATAAAGCAAATCAAAAGACAAATATGGACATTGGAAAATGGCAAAAAAAGCTTTAAAAGTTTACACAAAATAACTTTGCATAGGGGAAGCACAGAGTCTTGTCACCACTTGTGGATGTTCGCACGCGCCCACCTACACGCCATATGCCTGGGATGTTGGCTACTTACATAACCCACTGCCCGTATATTTGGCTTGTTAAATGACACGTTACGTAACCTCTTCCTATAAATTCTGTAGATGAGATCTCATTTGGCTTGTCTCACTGAGCCATTAAACACACAGTGATGTTACCCATACTTCTTGTATTCCTTTGTTCCTCCCCTTAGGATTGAGACACTGAGTTAATGGATTTTGGCCTTGTAGTCTTTGGTTTTCCATTTTCTAATAGGGTTTAGGCTTAAATGAAGCTCCATATTGCTCTATGAGACCACAGATGTGTTGTACTTATGTATTTTTTAAATTCTACTTTGCCGAAAGTGTTTTAGTTCAGCCCTTGAATCAAAATGATTTTTTATTTTTTGCTCATTGAACTGAAATGTGATAACTTGTGTATGCAGATGAGTGTGTGAATAGAAATGATGAAAGATGTAGGAAAAAAGGATAGAAGGCAAAGATAGTCTTAAGAAACTAGAAGTAATCATCATTTTGCTCAGCTTTACTTTAATTATTTCTCACTGAGATTTTTGAAAAGCAATTTCAAAATTATTCATGTGAAATCTTTTAGATAATGTAAGTAGTGCAGCAAGCCTCCTCTAAGTGCTTTGAGAAATCTGAAAGCATAATGGGAATGTCTTTACAGGTTATTATTATAAAATACAGAAGAGCCTAATATAGTTGTTAAGGAAGGATGAAGAAGAATTTTATCCATTATTTCATCTATTAATCAGTTGTAGGTATCACTACAAATATGTCTCCCATCATTCTTTGTAGCCATATTTTTAGGCGAATGACATTAATCTGACATGTTTTTTCTTAACTCCCCCTTTGTTGCCAGCAGCCGTGACTTGAGTGGTTCATGCCGTGTGACAAGCGATGAGTACACGAGTCTGTTCCTCCAGTGCCATGCCCAACTGTACCTCAATGGTGATGTGAACAGTGCACGAAAGGCTCTCCCCACTCTTTGCTCGGGCCTGTCCACCTTGGTAGCTACAAGTGCTTTCACAAGAACTAGTCTGATCCAGGTTATTGTCATTTTTCTTTTTTCAATATTTATAGTTTTATTTGTATATGTTTATGTGTTCATATATAGTTATAGATATACGTATGTGTAGAGGTACATTTTTTGTGGGGGAGGGTTCTATATAAAGTCTTAAGATGTAACATTTTGTACAAATATAATTTGGTGCTTATATAATCATGTTACTTTGCATATGATTAAAGTTAGGTGATGAAATGTGATTTGAGCAACTGAAAAAATTTAACATTTTGGATCTGGGTGCCTTGTCATATGCAGCCCAATATCCAGGCATTAGGTCGCCTTATTTTAATGATGTTAGACCCTTTTCTGATCATTTTGCAGTTTTTCTATTTCCCATGGTGTATAATTTTTACTTGTTATGCTGTATTGATAAGAGAATATACTATTTTCATTTATCAGACTCTGTATTATCTCTTAAGATAGTTTAGTTTACACGAATAGGTTGCTTCATATGGGACATTCCTAGTCACTTGCCTCTTGGCTATTTTTTTTCATGCGATGACATCCATGTCACCCGGATCCAGTGAATTAATCTTTTTCAACCTATCTCCTTTGCTCATGTTTTTACTTTTTGTTATTCCAAAATGGATCAATTTCCGGTAGCAGTTAATTTTGATAATTTCAATATCTCTTCCTACAAATTGTCCATCAAGGACATTACATGCATATAAGATTATGGTCTTCCTAATTGCAGATGGTCTTAGTGAACC
Source organism: Penaeus vannamei (assembly GCF_042767895.1). NCBI lineage: Eukaryota > Metazoa > Arthropoda > Malacostraca > Decapoda > Penaeidae > Penaeus > Penaeus vannamei. The sequence goes on from NC_091561.1 coordinate 37,014,184, forward strand.
TGTTTGCCCTGAATTACTTCTCGGGGAATGTGAAGGTGAGGACCAGCGATGAGGCAGGACTCAGAAAGGATGAGGAGAAGCAGGAGAATCCCAAGGATCCGAAGGAGTAAGAAATCTTTGGCTTATGTACCTCTTTCTCCTTCTCTTTTTCTCTCTCTTTCTTTATGGGAGAGCATGATTTAAGGGTAACACTTAATCAACAAAACTGAAATGAGGAATTTCTGAAATGATGAAGTAGAATAGGAAAAAGAAAACAGATGGTAAAGGTATGGGAGAAGAAGAGAAAGGATTTTATGTGACAGTATTTAAAAGATAGACCAAATTCTCATGGAGGGAGAGAGATAGAACATCTGTAACCAGTTAACGTCTTGGAGGGTGATTAGTGTCATTTGGCATTTAGAAGGGGACAGTTACATTGTACGCATTGATAAACGAGGGTGAAATGTAGTGTCTGTGAGCCTTGACTGAAAGAGCAAAAGCTCCAGGAAGGATGCCATTTTCATGCTCAGTATCCTGGCCACCATGAGTGCAGGTTGTATTACAGAAAATTGAAGTCTACAAATAAAATAAAAACTGACAAGTAACAAAGCATTACATATTTCACTTTTTATTGCACTGAGTTATGGACTACCTAGAGGGATGGTATGGAGTCTGTGCAAGGAAAACAGTTTATTACCATCTGGATAAAACAACTCAAATTATAAACATGGAGTTAACAAAATGGCAAAAAGGCTGAAAGTGCTAATACATAAAATGATGAAATAACGTGCAGAGAGGAGGCATAGAGTCTTGTCACCCCACACAAATCGTGTACTCAACAGAGTGGCCGCTCACACAAGCATAAGCCTGTATTTTGATACTTGTGATTGCCATAAAGTAACAGGATCTCAGGGGTTAATTGACAAAAAGATCTTTATGGAAGCCTAGACCGTTTTTTAAGGCAAGGGAAAGAGAATGCGTGTTTGTGTGTGCACATGTGAATACTCACGAGCATGTCATTAAAGGGTAAGGCACTAAGACAGCTGGTCATTTGTATGCTTGTGAAGTGCCAGTTTCATGGGAAAAATTTCCACCAGAAATTCTGTGTGAAATAAGAAAATATTTAATAGATTTAGAATCAAGAGTTTTGTTTGTCTATCTCAGTCTATTTTTATGTTGTATTACTGATTCGTCATCCTTTTCTCAAAACAATTAGGTTGGAAGGTTGTCTACATGTTGTTGAAGAGCTGACGGTGGGAATCCTAGCTGCGCTTCTTTTGCCTGTCCACACCATCCGTGACCCAGATCAGCTGATGACTTACCCAGCGCTTCCTGCAAGTAAGTTTTCAATGAAGTCTTTTTGTTTTTTATTATTATCATTATTATTATAATAATAATAATTATTATTATTATGTTTATAATTTTATTGTTATTGTTAAATTATTACTGATGCTTTTTATGTGCCTCTGAATAAGCAGATTTTTTTTTTTTTTTCTAGAATCACTTATTTTGTGTTTTTTAATACTTTTTTTTATAATACTTTTCATTACTGTCATTATCATCATCACTATCACCATAAACTTCATTATCATCATTTCCACTACCATTATCAGCACCATCACCATCATTACTCAGTGTGTTACAGTTGACCCTTAACATTTTCAGTTTTAGCTTATTTTAATCAGATTACCTACATTTTTTTCCTGTGTGCATATAGACATTGAGATTTGATGCAGTTTGCAAGAGAACAAAATTACTCCGTAAACATGGATGAAACATAAAAATACTGTAATAAAATAATAACATAAAAAAAGTGATGTAAGAATCAGTAGAAAAGGGTAAAAATATTACGAATGAGCCTTCCAAACCCTCTAGCTTTACTCTTTGATTCTAGCAGTACATTTAAACACTGACTAGGTCCTTTAAGTCCTTTAGTCTTATGAATTACCTACATAATACACTTGGTATTGCAGTCCGTCTTTTGTTCGAGTGGGTGAGGTGCGAGGGAGGAGTGTTCATGTCGGAGGCCATGAAGGGGAAGCAGCAGATCTGGCCAGGACTCTGCACCTTAGTCAACAACCTTCAGCAACCTCTAGCCTCCTTCAGTGCCAGTAAATGTAAGACAACCATGTTGTGTACCAACTAAACATCTATATATTGAGGCTAATGTATGTATTGTAGCATTTGTAAAGAATACAATCTAATGTAGCTACTTATAATTGTTGGCTTATACAAATGGAAGCTTGCACAAAAATTATAAGCACACAGAGGTGAGGATACTGTAGGCAAATGGAAGCTTATGTAAGCTGAATGTGATAGTATTGCTTTATCCTTTTTTGAGGGAGGGAAATACAAGAAAAGAAGACTTGGAAAGAGATGAAATCAATAAAATATATAATTTCTGGATTGAGATAAAGGGAGAGTAATTCTTTTTACCAAATTCTCCTACCTAGAATTTATATAAGCTACACCTCAGAGGAACCATATGTGAGATAGAGATTCATTTGCTCATGAACTAGAACATAACTATGAACAATGCAAAGATTTGTTTGTTTGTTTTTCACTGTGGTGTGAGAGTTTGAGATATATTAAGGATAATGAATTAAAGAACTCCACTTAACACAAGAGTGAATTGTTTTTATTTACTTTTTCTAGCCTATTATTTATGTAAAAGTAGACAGACACAAGGGAGGCAAGTCCTATTTATTTCTCACTTTCCTTTACTCTTGAATGATATACAATTATCTTTTCTTCCAAACTTATCCCCTTGTATTTGTTCAGAGCTTGGAGACTGATGTGCTTAATGCTTTCCAGATTCAGAAGTGCCGCTGGCAGAGGACTGGGACTTGCAAGGCTTTGAACCACTCCAGAAGATGCTCAGTAAATATAAGTGAGTCAGCTTAGAGAATGTTATCACATAAAGATGGTTGTGTTTTTCTTATGCACCAGTATTTACATGTCTGTTGTTTGGCAGATAATCATATATTAGTTATTTTTTCCCTTTCTGTTTTACTATAGATTCTTAATCAGTGTTGATTTGTTGTATGTCATGAACACTTCTGCTGACATAGGCTAGGTTTAGATGTAGAGTATGTAATACTCTGGGCAGTCTTTAGATTGTTTCTCATAGAAAAAGGGAAGCAGTCACAGTTGATCTTTGACTTGTCCAGCCCTTTTAAAGAACATGTTTTTCTCACTCTAGAAATGTCTGTAACTGTACAGGGAACGGTAATAGCTCTCTTTAATCATCTAATTGGTCAATCAAATTTTTTATATATATGTATATTTATTTTAGGTATAGAGAAGGGCTCTCCAAGCCAAGTCCAGAAGAGTACAACTGCATCCGAGCCTTTAGACTGACGGAAGTAGCAAAGTGGTTTGCTGAACAAAACATTGATGGGAACTCAGTCATCAAGGTAATGAGATTGTCTGACAAAAAGGTGCCATACATCATTCATAATGAAAGCTCTGAGAAACATAGCTTCCATTTGAAAAGAAGTGTTTTATTGTCTAGTGGAGGAATATTAGTTCATACATAGATACTGCATTATTATATGTGATACATGAAGTGCAAATTAAAATTTTTCCACCAGATTCGGGAAGGAAGTGAAGATGCAGTGGGTGGGTTGATGTTTGAGCCGATGCAGCACACAAGTCCTCCAGTTGATGAAGTACGAGCCCTAGAACAACTCTCCCTCCAGCCAAAGCCTGAGGTAAGTATGAAAATTACTCCGGGTGGACAAACGTGCATTTTCTGTGACAAGAGTTTAAAGGCTTTTGTCTAGGTTGTGGTTTAGGATGAGTTGTGGACTTAGAATATTTTAGATTTAGAATATTTAGTCTTTTATTCACATGTTATTTTCCTCCACAAAAATCATAATATTAATGATTCTTATTGCCACCCTGCAGTCCACTTATGACTATCCTGTGAGCCATGAATTTGACACCCATGATAGAGTATATGCAACATAGACTTGTCAGGAAAATGAGGAACAGCCTGAAATAAGTGACAAGGAAAATGTTACAAGATATCACCTTATTTGAGTCTTGGGGTGCATAAGTAAAAAAGCAACATTTATCTTCAAGAAATGCAAGCTTCCAGTCTTTGAAATGAGAAAAGGTATCTTCAAGACATATCTAAGATATATTAACTAGCAATGACCATTTTGGATTTTTCAGACATTAAGATTACAAGGTTATTTGAGTTGACGTTCTTTAGTTTGAATCAGAGATGTTCATTTATGTTACTAGAATCAATGTTTGTCTTTGTGGATTTCCATTGCATGGCTAGATGTTGCAGATGTGTCGGATTAAATAAAAACTTGGAGTAGAATTGTTTTTGTTCTAAGTTTTAACATGTTTTGGCATTTGAATTTTTGTTGATTTTATCATTAGGATTTGTTTAGACCAACTTTTTTTTTGAATTCATATTGTATTAGATAGCATTTATATCATGTCATGGCAAGAATGACCATCTTGTCAGGAACACATATGTCATGCCACCATTATGGTAGTCCACTCTCAGCTTATAGCTCTTTTATCATGCAGGCTTTGTACTATAGTGTCTGGAGGCATTTGTAAGAATTTAGTCTGAAAAGCTGAAATAAGGTCTTAGTCAAAAAGCAGGATATTTTCAATTCATATTTGGTATGGCAACAAATACGCCACATGCACGTACATGATATGCACCATGGCATCTTCCCATATATTGTATAAGGAGTGCATGCCACAGGGAATGCCAACTCACCACAAAAGCTGAATTGGTTAATATGATTTTCTTCCAGTGGAACTTGTTTCTTCTCAGTGATATTGCAGAATCAAATAATGTTGTATGAAAGAGAGCA
>NC_091561.1:37032006-37042006 GCF_042767895.1 Penaeus vannamei
GAACTCGAAGACCTTAAGATGCAGATGTCTCCCCCTGACGACATGGGAGCCAACTCTGCTGAGAAAAGGAAGCGAAGAGGCCTAGCTATGGAGACTGTGTGTTGCCTTGCCCTGAACAGCGATGGCCGGAAAGCGAAAATCGGCTGGGAGGACGGAAACCTCAATCTTTGCGCTTTATGTGATGCGGATGATATTGACGCTCACATCATCTTGAAGGTACTGTTGACCTTTGCATTTATTTTATTGTAGTTATAATTAGCATTGTTTCGCCAGTTATAATTGTTTATAATTATTGCCTAAAATACGAAAAGCATGTATATAACATTACCCAACCTTCGTGCAAAGCTAACACCATGTTTATGAACACCTTCACAGTTATTTAATCACCGATATAATAAGATGGCCACAGTAATTAAAACAAAAATCGTCCAAAGATTTTTTTCTCATATTGCATAGATATCGAGATACAAGCACTCCATGTCTGAATCAATATATCAGAAATTTACCTCTCCTTTTTTGCAGATGGCTGATGTCCTTCCGCTGGTCCCGCGTGAAAACCCAACGGTATTCATGGACATGGCCACCGCAACCGGCAAAGTGGGCCGCATCTACATCAAGGTTTGGTCTCACTTGCGGCGCGGCCAGCATTTCCTAGCGTTATGTCGGGGTCATCTCGGCTACTCGTTCAGGGAATCATCATTTTTGAACCTCATAAAGCATGAGGAAATTCCATGCCTTACTGGAGGCTTTTATTTGACGGAAAATGGCCCCGTTGGCGAGGCGCTGATGGATGATCTTCAGTGGGACGAAGGACACCAATGGCCGGGGCGCAAGGGTTTAGTTATTGGCTGGAAATGCCAAGAAGTAGAGCATCAAACTACCTTTGCTATAGTACTGGAGAACTCTTCCGTTTCTTTTCCCTGCTGTTTTGGCGAGGTTGTTTCCGGAATGTCAGTCGTAGAGAAGATTGCTGCAAGACGCTTGGTGGCGGAGCCAAAAATTGTGGAAGTGGGGATAGTGATTCCTGAGTTCGTCACTGATCATCAGCTGTAAGTGGGAAAGAGCATTCGAGTTTGCGGAAAAAGGAACAGTGACTTGCCTGCTTTTTTAATCTTCTTTTTTTTTTGTTAGTTTTAGTTTTTTTTTTTTTGGTTTTTAGTTTTAGTTTTAGTTTTTAGTTTGGAAGATTAGATGCTTTTTCTTTTTTTTAGGTTTAGTTTTAGTTTTTCGTTTTTAGTTTGAAAGTTTAGATGCAAACATCAAATATCGTGTTGAAACACCCGCACACGCACACCAACATATATGTACATGTATATACATATATGTACACATGTTTATACATATACATATATGTACACATGTTTATACATATGCATATATGTACACATGTTTATACATATACATATATGTACACATATTTATACATATGCATATATGTACACATGTTTATACATATACATATTTGTACACATGTTTATACATATACATATATGTACACATGTTTATACATATACATATATGTACACATGTTTATACATATACATATATGTACACATGTTTATACATATACATACACTTGAACATGCATACATATTCATGTGTGTGTGTGTTTGCATGTGCGCAATACATACGTGTACACCCATGCTTAAGTGTATATATACATGCAAGATCTAAAAATACATACCTAGCCGCTCTATAAGGAACCCATCGTGGAATCTCATTACTGTATTTGTATCATAAACGTTCTTGTAATTTTATTGTTTCAATATATTTTTTAATGAGGCGGAGGATCATACTTCATACCTTCATTTATTGTTTATTTGTAGAAATTCTTATACAGTATTTTACATATGTGGATGTACGTGTATATATAATTAGATATGGGTTTGCATAATGCTTTTGTTTATTTTCCATGTATGATTAGGAGAAGGTAGGGGTAAGATGGACACATGGGGGGAGATGGACCCCCCCCCCCTCTGATTTCAAGCAGAAATTACGAGGTTCTGATTTTGGCCGTTAGATGTCATTCGCGTTCCTCAGTGGTGACGTCACTGGTAGTAGTTGTCACTCTCAGTTGCACATTTGCTCTCTATAAGAAGGGAATTGTCTTTATCTGTGGCGTTGGTGTTTCTTTGCACAAGGTGACAAACAGTTTTTGTATTGGAATATTAATTTTAATGCTTATGTTGGATATACCTGTGTGTGTGTGTGTGTGTGCGTGTGTGTGTGTGTGTGTGTGTGTGTGTGCGTGTGCGTGTGTGTATGACAGATCTGTGCCATGAATTGGTACACAAATCATGGATGATTTGGTAAATATTTCCAGACTGAACCCATAGGAATAGGGCTGAGACGGAACCCAAAGGAATAGGGTAAAAAAGAAAGAAAGAAAAAAAACGAGAAACTCGAAGGTACATCCAAAATTACCGGAAAGAAGAAAGATAAACCAACAACGACATCCCCCAAAAACAACCTGGCAACATGACACATAAAAGCACAGGAAGCTAAAAGTGAGTCATCTTGGCCTCAGTGACGTGGAGTGCAGAGGAGTGGACACATGGGGTGAGATGGACCACCCCCCCTCTGATTTCAAGCAGAAATTACGAGGTTCTGATTTTGGCCGTTAGATGTCATTCGCGTTCCCCAGTGGTGACGTCACTGGTAGTAGCTGTCACTCTCAGTTGCACATTTGCTCTCTATAAGAAGGGAATTGTCTTTATCTGTGGCGTTGGTGTTTCTTTGCACAAGGTGACAAACAGTTTTTGTATTGGAATATTAATTTTAATGCTTATGTTGGATATACCTGTGTGTGTGTGTGTGTGTGTGCGTGTGCGTGTGTGTATGACAGATCTGTGCCATGAATTGGTACACAAATCATGGATGATTTGGTAAATATTTCCAGACTGAACCCATAGGAATAGGGCTGAGACGGAACCCAAAGGAATAGGGTAAAAAAGAAAAAAGAAGAAAAAAAAAACGAGAAACTCGAAGGTACATCCAAAATTACCGGAAATAACCTGGCAACATGACACAGAAAAGCACAGGAAGCTAAAAGTGAGTCATCTTGGCCTCAGTGACGTGGAGTGCAGAGGAGTGGACACATGGGGTGAGATGGACACCCCCCCCCCCCCTCTGATTTCAAGCAGAAATTACGAGGTTCTGATTTTGTCCGTTAGATGTCATTCGCGTTCCCCAGTGGTGACGTCACTGGTAGTAGCTGTCACTCTCAATTGCACATTTGCTCTCTATAAGAAGGGAATTGTCTTTATCTGTGGCGTTGGTGTTTCTTTGCACAAGGTGACAAACAGTTTTTGTATTGGAATATTAATTTTAATGCTTATGTTGGATATACCTGTGTGTGTGTGTGTGTGTGTGTGCGTGTGCGTGTGCGTGTGTGTATGACAGATCTGTGCCATGAATTGGTACACAAATCATAGATAATTTGGTAAATATTTCCAGACTGAACCCATAGGAATAGGGCTGAGACGGAACCCAAAGGAATAGGGTAAAAAAGAAAAAAGAAGAAAAAAAAAACGAGAAACTCGAAGCTACATCCAAAATTACCGGAAAGAAGAAAGATAAACCAACAACGACATCCCCCCAAAAACAACCTGGCAACATGACACATAAAAGCACAGGAAGCTAAAAGTGAGTCATCTTGGCCTCAGTGACGTGGAGTGCAGAGGAAGATTCAACTCTGCTTGTGTTGTAATGACTCAATTTGTGATTCAGAGGAAAAGGATGAATTAGTGGAAGTTGCGAGAGCACATCAGCATCGTGCAGTAGATGACGATTTTTGTTTTTGTTTTTGTTTTATGCGAGTAAAAAATATATTTCTTCGTGTTAAGGTTAATGGATAAGATCAACCCATGGGGTCTATCTCACCCCATTTTAATTTTTGGCACAATAAAGATATTAAAACTCTGGTTTCAATATTTTCTTTTAAAACACCGCAATCAGGGTATGGGAATTTAATACAAAACAAGGTACAACCACAACCTCTGAGAATCCTTACACTTCTTTACATGTTGTTTCTCGACTTTTTTCTCCGTTAAGTAGTCCTCTTACCAACTTTCTCGACCTTTATTGTTTTTTTTTCTCTCAAGTGAACACACACTCTCATGGCCAAAGCACACACACGCACATGGCCAAAACACACACACACGCACATGGCCAAAGCACACACACGCACATGGCCAAAGTACACACACACGTACATGGCCAAAGCACACACACGCACATGGCCAAAGCACACACACGCACATGGCCAAAGCACACACACGCACATGGCCAAAGTACACACACACGTACAGGGCCAAAGCACATACACACGTACATGGCCATAAGCACACACACACGTACATGGCCAAAGCACATACACACGTACATGGCCAAAGCACATACACACGTACATGGCCAAAGCACACACACACACGTACATGGCCAAAGCACATACACACGTACATGGCCAAAGCACACACACACACGTACATGGCCAAAGCACACACACACACGTACATGGCCAAAGCACACACACACACGTACATGGCCAAAGCACATACACACGTACATGGCCAAAGCACACACACACGTACATGGCCAAAGCACACACATGCACATGGCCAAAGCACACACACACGTACATGGCCAAAGCACACACACACGTACATGGCCAAACCACACACACACGTACGTGGCCAAAGCACACACACACGAACATGGCCAAAGCACACACGCACATGGCCAAAGCACACACACACGTACATGGCCAAAGCACACACACACGTACGTGGCCAAAGCACACACACACGTACATGGCCAAAGCACACACACGCACATGACCAAAGCACACACACACGTACATGGCCAAAGCACATACACACGTACCTGGCCAAAGCACACACACACGTACATGGCCAAAGCACACACACACGTACATGGCCAAAGCACACACACACGTACATGGCCAAAGCACACACACACGTACATGGCCAAAGCACACACACACGTACATGGCCAAAGCACACACACGCGCACATGGCCAAAGCACACACGCGCACATGGCCAAAGCACACACACGTACATGACTGAATCGTATGGAAACATTAGCAACACGTACATGTGCTGTCCGTTGTTCGTTTCACTTTCTTTTAAATTTCTTCTTATTATTGGGTAGATGAATTTCACATAGATATGTCCACAAATGCTCAATTGTTTGGTCATTTATATTATACCTCATTATCCATTTTTGAAATGTTCCAGGTTTCTTCTCTGAAGTTGATATCAATACTCTAATTAATTACTTTATGTGTACAAACAAAACCGAAAACTAAATCACATTGGCCATGGCACATATGTCATACCATGAATAGGGTAGAAAAATGTAAACTTAAAAAAAAATGATCAAAACAATATTTAGCGAATACAGGAATTATAATTACGTTTTATACATTATGAAGCAATGATCTCTATTCATTTTCAAATTCATTACCAAATAGTTTACTAGAATTTCTTAACTCGAATACACTGAACTACGCACAATCAACATAGAATAGCTTATCCGAAAAATAAAACGAGAATGGGTCTGTCCATAGAAAACGTAACCTTATAGGTCACTAAACTAACACGGGAAAAGTATATCTAAGAAAAGAATACTGCCATTTCGCAAAGTTTTATATGTTTGATATGATTTTGTTCTTGTACATTATTTGGCATTGGTAACAGAATGTGTTGCAAACACACACACACGCGCGCGCGCGCACGCACGCGCGTGTGTGTATATAGATATCATATGTGTGTGTATAGATATACATGTATGTATGAAAAGGAAAACAACCACATTTGAAATCATTTGAGTTGGTTGAAGCTTCGAAGAAAGAGTTCAGTAAAGACCTCGGGTCAGACCTTCAGTCAGCTGAAAAAACTCTTCCAATACGACAACCATCCTAAGGCCCTGTTCAGACGAGCGATTTTAGTGGCCCGACTGCTAGCAAGGTCTATATAAGTACAGGTCTCGTCACTAAGCGACTCAAGTTCGTCCATCTCGCGCACGACGTCATCTGGAGACAGAGCCTGGGGGTTCGATGCTAATCCTGTGGCCATTCTGTGATGTGAATTAGAGCCGTCAGGATCTCTCCCCTCTCTCCGTTTTCGCTCGCTTGACTGACCGGCGCGCGCAAAGCCACAATACCCAGTGATTGGTTGCAGCTTATATATGTACATTTATGTTATTATGTTTATGTATTGCCATTATTATTATTATTATTAACATTATTATTGTTATTGCTGTATGATTTGTTTTATAATAAATTCGTCAAAAAACATTTGGAGTTTACATATGCGATGTCTTTTTTTTACGTCTTTATTATGCCATGTCTGAGCTGCAACATGAAAATTACAAAATTAAATTCACGTAGAATATGTGATATAGGCCTATAAACAATCGCTGATAATCATCGCCTGTAAAATCTGGCCAATATGCAAATCGTTCAATGTACCGACATCTAAAATTACTTAAGTATCAGCTCATTTACCACCGTTTTCTATTATCTCCCTTCCACCCTACCATGCTCTAATTCCCCCCGCCCCCTTTGCTCTCAGCTCTCTCCAAGTGACGTCATAGAAGCGCGACTTATGAGTGAATGTTCACACACGGCGTTTACATTGGCCCGACTCCTATCTCGCTCACCATTGTATTTTTTTTTTCTCTCTCTCTTCGGTCGCTAATCATATACAGCTGGTAATGGATGTAGAAGAGGTGGCATGTGCATGGGTTTTATATCGTCGTTGCAGCGGCGGAAGAGGAGACAGACGTTATTGGGTACATCCTATCTTAAATAACAGACTTACTCATGGAATGTTCTTCACTTTATATCCAAAGTTAGAGAACATGAACCCAATTTCTTTAATTACATGAGAATGTCCATCAAATCAGGATGACAGGCTGGGGGAAGTGGAAGCTACTGTCGCCTGTCTGTCTGTCTCCACTCCACGTGATTATCTCTCATTCGTCGAATCCCACCCCCTCCAGCCAATGAGGAGCTCCATCACCATGAAAATGCTATTTCTTTCTTTTTTGTGTTATTTCTCGTTATTTTTCCTACTCTTTGTCTCTGTTTTGCCATATTGCTGCCTGTCTTTTTTTTTCTTTCTCTCACACACACGGCGACAGCCATTGGGCTGTCGACGTGTGTGTGCGGCCGCATAGCAACGCATGTTATTCGTGTGGTTGAGCAGTCGAGCGACTGTGAGGAAAATCTCTTAGTCGCGCCACAGGCCAGCCAAAGCCACTACGTGTGTGCGCTTCTATTCACTTCCATTGACCTGGCGCAAGGGACTTTTAGGGGCTGTAGTTGCAAAGAGGGGGCGTTGTTATCAATTATTGGGGGAGGATAAGGAAGTTGATGTCACATTTTGTATTTCTGGATATGTACTAAAACATGTGGATTATTCAGCAATTTTATTTTCTTAAACAACAATACAAACAAAAACCTAAAACCCTCATCAAAAATATAATACAATGGTTTACGCGAGTTAATACTGAGTTTTCCCGGTAAATACTGACGAAGACACTGAGCAATTAAGTCGTACTAACAGTTTCAAATGAGCGATTTTTTCTAAGGGAGAAAGGACGCAGATTCATCGATGCTTTATACTGACCTGCTACACTGTCCTGGAATCTGTATCCTTTTCCGAGCTATACTTTTGCCAATATACTTTGGTTATTTGTTTTGGTTATTTGTTTCATCCAATGCAAACGTGTAGCCATATTTCCACTATTACGTTAAAAGAAGGAAGTATACTGTTTGAAATTTTGTTAAGGGTATATTGTCATTTGGGGGTATGATGCATGTCATTGGCAAATGTCTTCTAGATGAAAGCTGGATGTAAATCGTGTGGAAGTTTGTATCTTTGCAAAAGCAATCTGACATGATACGACATACTTAGGCTTAGTCTTCGCTAGCCCGCCATACAATGAAAGATGAATGGAATGTCAAAAAAAAAAAAAAAAAAAAAAAAAAATCGTGCCCTCGCCTCGCCCTTTCCTTCGCCTCCCTTACAGGAGTTTCTCGTCACTTCCCTTCTCACCCCACCGGCTGCGCCTTCGTCTCCGTCACAGCGACGAGGGAGAAGACCGTAGCAACGACGCTGGTGCCTCCGTAGAACCAGTATAGCCCCGGCTGCGTCAGGAGGGCGATCATGGGGCTGTACAACTGCAGTGCCCCGATGGCGAAGATGGTGCCGCTGACGATGCACATGGAGGAGACCTGGACGGAGAAGAACCATAAGAAAGAGAGAAAGAGACAGAGAGACAGAGGAAGAGAGAAAGAACAAGAGAGAGAGAGAGAGAGAGCAAGAGAGAGAGAGAGAGAGACAGCAAGAGAGAGAGAGAGATAGACAGCAAGAGAGAGAGAGAGAGACAGCAAGAAAGAGAGAGAGAGAGAGAGAGAGAGAAAGAGAGAGAGAGAGACAGACAGAGAAAGAGAGAGAGACAGAGAAAAAGAGAAAGACACAGAGAGAGAGAGAGAGACAGACAGAGAAAGAGAGAGAGACAGGGAGAGAGAAAAGAAAGAGAGAGAAAAAGAGAGAGAGAGAGAGAGATTAAACGCGACAGAATATACACAGGGCTATGGGAGGACATACACGTGGGTATATGAGGTAACGTTTATCGCTACGTAAATATAGAGATAAGATAGACAGGATGGATGGATATATAGGTAGATAGATAGATAGGTAGATATAGAGATAAGATAGACAGGATGGATGGATAGATAGGTAGATATAGAGATAAGATAGACATGATGGATGAACAGATAGGTAGATAGGTAGATATAGAGATAAGATAGACAGGATGGATGGATAGATAGGTAGATAGATAGATAGGTAGATATAGAGATAAGATAGACAGGATAGATGGATAGATAGGTAGATAGATAGATAGGTAGATATAGAGATAAGATAGACAGGATGGGTGGATAGATAGGTAGGTAGATATAGAGATGATAGACATGATGGATGAACAAATAGGTAGATAGATAGATAGGTAGATATAGAGATAAGATAGACATAATGGATGGACAGATAAGTAGATAGATAGATAGGTAGATATAGAGATAAGATAGACATGATGAATGGATAGACCAGCAAATATAGAGATAAGATACACATTATGGATAGATAGACAGGTAGATATAAAGATTAAAAAAACAAAAACATGATGGATACATACAACATATAAGTTGTATGTATATGTATGCATGTATCGAGTGTACACACCAACTTAACCAATATTTCACGCACATACCTGAGTTCGGATCTTGGTAGGGAAGTACTCAGCTGAAAGAATATATGGGATTGGGTCGATGCCAATATCCCCGGCGAAGAGTGCTATGGCCAGGCACACCATCGGTATCCAATTGTAGCTGGGGAAAAAAGGCAGGTTTATTTCCGAGAAGTGATGTCGTACGAAAAGGGAATGTGGATAAACTTTTTTTTTTTTTTAGGATTGTCATCTACGTACTCTTTCTTATCCAGTTGGTTGCTACTATGTTTTATGTCAGTTTAAGTTTTTTTTTCTCTCTCCTTTTCTTCTCTCTCTCTCTTGCTCTCCTCTCTCTCCCTCTTCTTCTTCTTCTTCTCTCTCTCTCTCTCCTCCTCTCCCCCTATCTATCAATCTATCCCTTTCTCTCCCCCATTCACCAGCCTCTCACCTGAGGTAGGTCTCGTCCCCCGGCGGCGCGTTGTCCACCAGGTACACGAAGGCCCCGAGGAAGATGAGGGCGGCGGCGTTCATGGCGTGCGAGATGACGAGGCAGAGGCGGCGCCCGATGGAGTCCCAGAGGAAGAAGGACACGACGACGCCGGCGATCCTCATGATGACGATGATCCCCGAGGCCAGCTTGGGGTCGAGGGGCGGCGGTCCGGCAGCCTGGAGGACCCGCGTCGTCTGGATCTTGAGCACGACGTTCCCGCACAGCTGCTGCAGGAGGAAGCTCACCACCAC
>NC_091561.1:37072006-37077006 GCF_042767895.1 Penaeus vannamei
TGTGTTGTGATTTGGTGGGTTATGGAGACACTATTCTGGTTCAGCTGTTTATTGATAGGAGGGGGCTGGAAGGTAGCGTGGAGCGGGTTATGGTGGGCAAGGAAGCCCAAGAGGGGCGCCGAGCGGGGCGCGCGTGGGGTGGTCAGGGCCGTGGGCCCCGGTCAAGTGTGCTGGGTCAACTGTCCTGTATGTTTCGAGCGCTGGTCGCGGGTCCCTACTAGTGGAGACGCGGAAAGGCAACCCTTGTTCCTCAGAGAGAGAGAGAGAGAGAGAGAGAGAGAGAGAGAGAGAGAGAGAGAGAGAGAGAGAGAGAGAGAGAGAGAGAGAGAGAGAGAGAGAAACAGACAGAGAGAGAGAAAGGAAGAGAGAGAATGGAAAAAGGGAGAGAGAGAGGGGGAGAGAGAAGGGAAAAAGGAGAGACAGAGAGAGAGAGAGAAAAGAAAGGAGAGAGAGAGAGAGAGAGAGAGAGAGAGAGAGAGAGAGAGAGAGAGAGAGAGAGAGAGAGAGAGAGAGAGAGAGATAGGAGTGGTGAGAGTGAAAAAGTAAGAAAGCTCGCAAGAGGGAAAGCAAAAAGATGAAGAGAGAAAAAGAGATGGGGGAAGGAAAGAAAGAAGGGGAGAGGAAGCAAAAACGAGAAAGGGAGAAGAATAAAAAGAAAGGAGAGGGGAAGAAATAGAAATAGAGGAGGAGGGTGATAGAGCGAGGAGGGAAAAGGAAAGATGAATAAAATAGTGTGAGGGAAGGAATGAGAAGAAAGAGAAAGAAAAAATGCGTGAGAGCAAGGAGAGGAAGAAGGAAGGGGAAAATGAGAAGAGAAACCAGACAGAATGAGGGCGAGGGGGAAAGGAAGAAAGGAAGAAAGGGCGAGAGATCGAATGGCAGGGCAGAGATAGATAGTTAGAAATAGATAGAGATAGATAGATAGAGAGACAGAGGAGGGTTCGGGTAAACCGATAAATAAATAGAGGAAAAGCGATATAGATAGATAAAGTCTCAGACAGACAAGGAAAGATAGGTAGAGATAGATAGGAAGATAAATAGAGAGGGGGATCAGAGACAGAATAGGAGAGAGAGAGGGAGAAAGAGAGAGAGAGAGAGAGAGAGAGAGAGAGAGAGAGAGAGAGAGAGAGAGAGAGAGAGAGAGAGAGAGAGAGAGAGAGAGAGAGCAGAAAGAGAAACGAGAAGTTATAGGAGGAAAAGCGGGGAAGAACGAGGTAGAATAAGAAAGTGAGAAGGCGAAGAGAAGGAAAGAGAGGCGGAGAAAGAAGCAGAAAAGGGAAAGAAAAAGGGAGGGAGAAAAGTAGAAGACGGTCCGAAAGGTAAATATCGAACCATCTCATCAATCTTTCGGTTCACCTCCAATTGAGCACCAAAAGGAAAGCGATCAAGGTTATTTTACGCCTGTTTCCCGGCTCTCTCTCTCTCTCTCTCTCTCCCGCCCTCCCTCTCTCCCTTCGTACCTACCTACCTACCCCCTTTCTCTCCCTCTCTCCCCCTCTCTTTTTCTCTCTCTCCCGCCCCCTCTCCTTCCCTGCCTCCCCCTTTCTTCCTTTCCCCCCTCTCCTATCCTGCCTTACTCCCTCTTCACTTCTCTCCCCCACTCTTTCTCTTCTTCCTACTCCATCCTTATCCTCCTTTCCTCCAGTCCTTCTTTCCTTTCTCTCTACAGTCAACAACGCCCAGAACACAAAGAGTCGAATTTCAAACTTTTAGGTGTTTTCTTTCATTTAATTTCCTGTTGACACGAAAGAGAAGACCACAGTGTTAAAACTTGTGTGTATTTCGCCCCGTGTTTTGAAAAAATAAAAAAGATAAAAAATAAAGTGAAGGTGGGGGGAGGGGCATCACACAGTCTTTTGTGTCGTATTGAAAAAAAAGGTGTGTCGTGTTATGTTAAAAGTACCATAAGCGCACCTGTTTCTATGAATATCCTAGCATAACGCTGAAAACACTTTTCTGCTGTAATCACCTTTTACATGCATCTAACCAAATCAAATATTTTTACCTAAGTTTGGATATTTTCTTACATTTAAGTATCGCCTTTACATGTATTGGTATCGACATTACTTTACTCTTCGAAGAATCGATGTATAGGAATCGCTATATATTTAATATTCAAGTGTCGGTATCGCCTTACATAATTTTGTTTATCGATGACCATTATCTGTTTGCATGTGTGCTTAGAGGTGGGTATGACGAAATAAAAGGATAATACTGGCAAAATTAGATGTTGTTTCAAAATATTACAATATATTATAATGTACTGAGTACTGTGAGTCTTTCTGAAACAACTAAAATATGTTATCATTATTTTACTCCCTCTCACTTTCTACTGATATTTTGTTAAAGGCTGGGTGTGAAGAGGGAAGCGCTTAATACATCAATTTATATTTGACCATAAATACCATATTTATTTCAGAAGAGAAAAAATGAAGTCGGGAAGAAAGGATGGAGGGAATATTTGTTTATTTGTAACGTTTTCACGCTGAGGTTGAAAATCATGAAGAGTTCCTGTTTGGTTTTACAGTACACCTTTGACATTGTTTCGTTAAGAATAACAAACTTAGTATGATCACTTAATTTTTTGTACAATGGTTCCATTTACTTAGCAATATCATATATGGCGTGAAATGTAAACTTCGAACACTTGATTTTAGTCTCTGTTTTCACATTCTGCTTACTGCTGAAAATAATTAATCATTCGACTAATAACACAATAATGTTTGGAACATTCGTTGAGTAAGGAAGTGATGAGAACATACCTTTCAAAGGGTCATGAGATGGTAGTTGGATGACAAGATATTTGGAATGCATATATATTTGTTATAAATACTATATACCAAATAAATTAAAGTAATCATAAATTAGTAAATAAAAAAACTTTCTACTTGATTCCTACTTTAATTAATCAGAAACAAGTGGAATCCGAAAAAATAAATGTTGCTTCCTTTTCCGTTTCGCTCGTTATTTTTGTTTTGTTTTGTTTCTCGTCTTCTATTTTCTTTCAGTTTTTATGTCTATATTTCCTCCTATATTTTCCTTCAATTTTATAAATGTTTGCATCACATCAATAAATGTCAACAATGAAAAGAAACGGAAAAACACTCATCTTGCTAATCCTTTACTTAATGAGTTAAAAGCCGATAATGACAAAACGTCAAATATTCTTACACTTATAGAATGCATTTTATATAAATTTCCAAAATTAAATGAGAAAAATATACCAACAGAGCCTACGTCTGAACACCACAGACTTGGCATCATGAGATTCGATCTCACGTCCGTTGGTCTCTGAGTCAGAGGCGATGCCACTGAGCTACAGAGATGGTTACCTATGAAAGGAAAAAAGGATATATTTGAATATTTTGTTATCCTACTTTCTATCCTCAGGATGTTTTCAAGTATGGAAGTTTATGTTTATTTGTCTTACTGCATTCAACAGAGAACGTTTTTTTAATTATTTTAGTGAAATAAAAAAGTGAGTATGTTATGACTTACTTACCCCATCCCTGTTTATCTATCTATTTTATATATATATATATATATATATATATATATATATATATATATATATATATATATCCTATCCGTGTACTCCTCTCTCTCTCTCTCTCTCTCTCTGTCTGTCTGTCTCTGTGATGATTATAATACTAATTAGGATAATAATAATAATTATTATTAACAGCAAAAACAATAATGGCAATAATGATAACAATGTTTAATAATTATAATGATAGCAATGATAAAAGAAATAATAATAATGATGATCATAAAATATATAATTAATAATGAAGATAATAACAATGATAATAATAATAATAATAATAATAATAATAATAATAATAATAATAATAGTAACAATAATAATAATAATGGTAATAATAATAACAACAACAACAATAATAATGAGAATGAGAATGAGAATAATAATAATCTCTCTCTCTCTCTCTCTCTCTCTCTCTCTCTCTCTCTCTCTCTCTCTCTCTCTCTCTCTCTCTCTCTCTCTCTCTCTCTCTCTCCTCTCTCCTATTGCTATTACAGGACCGTTCGAAAAGGATTTCTTCGGCTCATAAGTTTTTTGGTCTAAAACATCGGATGTCAAAGAATTAAGTAGATTTATTGATTCTTAATACCCTGGGCTTAGCTGTACTGCAAATGGAACGGGACAAGCCATAATTATAGATTGAGATGAGTTGGCCTGATCTTACTGAATAAAGCACGGTTAGGTTACAGTAAAACGATTAATTTCGTAAGAAAGTGAGTGAGTTGAGTGATAAAGGACTGCAAAAGCACTCTCTTAATAATGATAATAAAAATATGATAATTATTATTATTGTTATTATCATTATCACTATTATAATACTATTACTGTTGGTATTATTATTATTACTATCATTATTACTGTTATAATTATCATTGTTTTGTTATCATCTCTATCATTACGCAGATTGATAACGAAATAAATCATAATCATGATAAAAATAAGACTAACGATAACACATACAACCACTATAATAATGATGATAACAAATAACAAATATACCAACAGTTTCCACCGCGTGTGTCACTTTTTTCCCCACTTTGTTTCCACACGTTCTCATTCCCCTTTGTACAGAGTGGCTCTCCTCTCCGGCCAAACCCATTACTCTGAATTCAATCCTTTCTCATTACACACGGCATTCACGCCCTCACACACACACACGCGGGCACAGTGCCACGAGCTCACACAATCCCTGGAGACCGCAACAACGTACACTTTATCGCCATTTGCGCATTTGCAACCCACCCCTGGCCTTGTCTCTCGGCTGACACTGAGCTGGAGTTAGTGTGATCAAAGCCCAGCCTCAGGATTTTTTTTTCTTATTTGTTTTTTTTTTAGCATTTTCTTTGTTTTTCTCTCGTCTGTAAAGAGCATTTCTGGATTCACTGGGACGGATGGAATATTTGGAGTTCCCTTTAGGCCACGTGACGGGTTGAAATCTATTCCAAAAAGAAGAAAA
>NC_091561.1:37081641-37084141 GCF_042767895.1 Penaeus vannamei
CATGTCAGTAATTCTGTTTTAAGATTAATTGTCAAAATTAATTAACCAGTCCTAACAAGTGTAACATCTATCCCACCTTAATGTATAAAGGAAATGACTGCGTACTTATAAAAACTTTTACCGTTTTTCTTATGTGGGTAATGATTTTGTATATTACATTTAGTTTTACATTATTATTGATAGTATAAGTAAAACAAATTTATGGCCATTTTATGCGTGCTAACGTTAGCAGAGTGAATCTTGTTTAAAAATATTAAGTACCACGAGACAATAGAAAAAAAAAAAAAAAAAAAAAAAAAAAAAAAAAAAAAAAAATATATATATATATATATATATATATATATATATATATATATATATATATATATATATATATATATATATATGTGTGTGTGTGTGTGTGTGTGTGTGTGTGTGTGTGTGTGTGTGTGTGTGTGTGTGCGTGTGTGTGTGTGTGGAGAGAGAGAGAGAGAGCATGAAGGGGAGAGGTACCTCTTAACTTCTGAACCTTTTTCCTTATTTTGTTATATTAAAACAAGAAAAACAATCCTCTATCGAATGACGTAATAAAGATGACAGAAATTCAGACTCAAAAGCACCCTGAAAACAGAAAGATAACAAACCGGTCAAATAGATTTATTTTTCTCACCTAAGTAACGATCTCTGTAGCTCAGTGGCATCGCCTCTGACTCAGAGACCAACGGACGTGAGATCGAATCTCATGATGCCAAGTCTGTGGTGTTCAGACGTAGGCTCCGTTGGTAATACTTTTTTCTTTGATCATTGAAATCTATACTATTTTACTTTTTAAATTCATATATGAATGCATTTGGCACCTGTTAATATTTCTCGATAAATGACCAGGGTCTATGACGCTTCCCTCCTTACGCTTATTTATTGCTTTATACATTTATCACACTCATTATAACATTGATTATAGCAACATAAGAACAACAACGATATCATTATTATGCTAAGAATAACAACAATAATGATATTCTGATTTGATGATAGATTGATTGCGTCCAGTGAACAGTTACAATAATAAAAAATCTTGATAATTTTAACGGTAATAATAATTACGATAATAAAACTAATGATAGTGGTAACATTGATTATATGTAATAAAGGAAATAATAGATGATAATCATAATAAAAGCGAAAATAAATATGATAACAGTGATAATAATAACTAAATCAATGGCAATACTAATAGTTGTGATGGCAATAATAATGATAGTAGCAATGAGAAGACAATGCCACATAAACCTGGAATTTTGAATGATGAACGTATAGGGCATCTGACATCCGCAATACCAAATGATCTTGATCTTAGCCCTTTTCCCTATATAATGTTGATTTTCTTTCAGTTCAGCAACAATGAATGGTATATTTCATGGCAATAGTTCTTTTATGATTTTTTGTCAAAATTAATTGGGTATAGAATGCTCTTATAGAATGCAATTCCCAACTTACTATATATGCAAAATTACTGCGTACTTTGAGGAATCTTTGCCGCTTTTCTTATATAGGCAATAATCATTTTATTAATTATATTTATCTTTAAATTATTAATAATATTGTAATGAAAAACTGAATTACGGTCATTTGTGCGATGCTAACGTTGGCAGAGTAACACAAGAAAATGATAATGCATAGGAAGTAAAAGTTATGAATGAGGAAAGGTAATCTTAACACTAATTATGGTAAAGGGGGACGTAAGGAAAGGATTCGATGGACTCAGTTTGCAGGGTAAAGGAAGAAAATTCAGCATTCTACGTAACAAAGGCATGAAATGGAAAAAAAACATTGCTTACATAGATAAAAGTGTGAGTGTGTGTGTGTGTGTGCGTAGGGAGAGGGGAGATCAGTAACTCATAACTTGCTAACACCTCTCTTTAAAATTGCTGATGGATTTAACCATATAATATAAGAAGAATAATAGTAATGGCAAGAACAGCAATGACAGTTATAATGATAAGGACAATGATATTGATAATGATAATAATG
Organism: Penaeus vannamei; assembly: GCF_042767895.1. Classification (NCBI taxonomy): domain Eukaryota; kingdom Metazoa; phylum Arthropoda; class Malacostraca; order Decapoda; family Penaeidae; genus Penaeus; species Penaeus vannamei. The sequence continues at coordinate 37,083,652 of NC_091561.1, forward strand.
ATAATAGTAATACAAATATAAAAGTAATAAAGAAAAAGATAATGATAATAACAATTATATTTATAATAACTGATGATAATAATTATTATAATAAGAATGATAAAAGTAACAATAATGATAATTAATAAAGACAACAAAAACAGCAACAATGAAGATAATGATATTAATGACAATAGTAATAACAAATATAATAATGATCCTAATGATAATAAGAATGATAGTGATGGTAATTATAATAATGATAATAGTAATCATAATTATGACAATGACAATTATAACTATAACAAGAATGATGATGGTAATTATAACAGTAACAATGATAACAATAATAATAACTACTAAAAGATTAAGAGAACGTTTTTCTTTTTCATAATCAAACTTATATTATAAAAAAAACAATAAAACAATATTAAAATGTTCTATATTTACTCTTCCCGTGTTAGTTTTCTTTTAATTGTTATATTCCATCATTGTCAGTTATAGTTATCAT